>NC_079166.1:68970862-69095862 GCF_947568905.1 Ostrea edulis | reverse complement strand
ATTTTTTTTCTCAATTTATAATCAAGCATTTTGGTTTTAAAAAAGGTCGTTTGTCGTGACATAGACAAAGGTCAAATAGTATTCGACTTAACCCGCTGCTTTCAATGTGAGGTCAAATAATTTCCTTGATATTTCAAACGCTTACTTCTCCTAGGCACCTGACCCCACCTCCGGTGTGTCCAGGGGTCCGTGTTTGCCCAACTCTCTATTTTGTATTGCTTGTAGGAGTTATGAGATTGATCACTGTTCGTTATCTTCACCTTTCATAGTGTTGTGCACTAAACAAGATTCGCAAAGGTATGTAAAGAAACTTCAAATAATTTCTAGTTCCAGCGAATGTAAGGAAATTACAAAGCATTGCTAGTTCCGTTTAATGTAATGAATCTACAATTCATTTCGAGTTCCGGTTAATATAAGACAACTACAATTCATAACTAGTTCCGGTTAATGCAAGGAACAGTGATCAATCTCATAATCCCTATCTATTTAATGTAAAACTTATACGGTACCAATTTTGATGCACCAGATGCGCGTTTCCACTAACAAACTGAATCTGCACTAAGTCAGGAAGCTTTCATGTAAGATTGAACTTTTCTGACTATTGTCTTTGAGAAGAAATGTTTTAAAGATTTCCCTATATTAGATGTAAATGTACGTATTATATACAAATAGTAACCTTTGTGTTACAAAGTATATGATATATTATAGGATTTCTTTTACTTAGAGGGCCATATTTTCTGTGGATTGTTTTCTGTACAATTGTATGTTACTCATTTTACAGAAACAATACATTTTCCTTCGATCAATTATTCCTATATGGCTACATGTAATTTATTTTACAGCGACAATTATATATGTTGTTCTCTAAGTACTACTTCTAAATTATTCTAAGATTCGGTCTGGAACAAATCAGTGTTGCTTATTTTAGCCATGTGACCATCAACGATGTGTTGACACAAAGGAGAAACAACGCTTGATCTGAATTTTATTAAACTTTCCGGCTTTGCAAGGGAACTGAACTACTACTATTCTGATCTACAAGTATTTAACAAACGAGTTCTGCTTTTTCGTGATTTTTTTTTGTTTTTTTTTTTTTTTTTTGGAATGCTGCAGGGTATTCTCCTCCTGTGTCAGTGTCGCCCAGTTTGTTGAATTGCGATTGCTGCTCGTCGAGTCTAACTACAAAATCACTCAGGTGTGACAATCACATTTGGGTAAATACGGGTAGAATAAAATAGGCTATCTGAACGAAAGATGGTGGGTAAGATGACAAATGTGTATATATTTCAGAATTCATGTCAGCTTTAAGGCATTCAAGACGGGAGATAATTGTTCCTTCATAAAGTAAAAGGTTATTCTGGTAAACTTTTAAGAACAAAACATCCGCATCCGGGAAGGCATTACCAGCCTTAGCCATACATAGGTCAGTAAGTGAGATGCTTCATACCAATACGCAAGTTCCGAGTTACCCAAAAGTTATTTCCCTTTGGCGAACTCTTTCGCATTTGATGACGTATGGTGGGTACACAATGTATACATTATATCGTAGACTGGCATTGTACATAACGATTACGTACGATTAATGTAATAAAAGCGTAACTTTTGTTTATATCAATCACTGGTATGCATATTCTGGCCATATCAAGCATAATTTGTTTGAATAAGATCATCAAATTGGCTATTAAATCATTATTCGTTTCCTCTTCTACATGAGTGACGCTTTTATCAAAGAAAGATGGCAATTAACAATATTTGTTTGAGCCATTTTGTTATCCAATACTCATAAACTCACTAAAGTTGCCTTTTCCCTGAGATAGGATGGTCTCAGAAACTCTGGATAACATCTTTTAAGAAATAATACAACGATAGTAATTAGCAAATGTACCCACTGTCATCATATTTTACGTCATAATTTACGGAAGAGTTCGACAAAGGGAAATAACTCTTGGGGAACTCGGAACTTCCGTATTAGTCCTTTGTCTAAAATTGCTATTTGGTTTTAAATACAAATTACTCTGTTTACCTGATCAAAATTACAGGGCCGAAGATGGGTGTAACGGGTCAACAGGGAATGCTTGCTCCTCTTAGACACATGATACCACCTCTGGTATGTCCAAGGGGCCGTGTCTTTACGCCACTCTCTCATTCTGTTGACATGAACTAATAAATACGTATACCTTTCTCATCTTATCCGCCATATTTCTCTCAGGTAGCCTAATTTACTCTACCCGTGTATACCCCAAATGTGATTGTCACACCTGAGTGATTTTTCTAGGTGAACTCGACCAGTGCATATGCATAATATGTAATGCACATGGCATATTCGCCAAAAACAAAAAAAAACAAACGTGTCAAATACGGACGTCTACTCAGCAGGTATCGGAGATGTGCACTTACCGAAAATATAAGATTCTCTTTATTCTGATAAATCCACGAACCAAAATGATAAACTCCATTTGTATCTCGTTAGAACTTTACAACACGTTATCATTCCATTATACAGACTGTGACACACTTCAGGTGGAAGTATATAAACACTGCTCAGATTGTCATGCAAGTAAACGAATAATTCCTGGCTTTTAGGTTCTTTATATACTTCCACCACCACCACCACCACGCAATTACCGGTCGCATTGCTCAATGGTAGAGCGTTTGCTTCCTAACCGGAAGCTCATGAATTCGAATCCTCCTCATGCCATCGCCAACCTAAGACGTAAACATTGGTAGTGATTGGCCCTCCAAATGCACTGCATTTACGGGTCTTTCGGAAGGCCCTATGGCGGTAGGCGTTTGCACGCTAAAGAGCCCTCGCTACTAGGGGGTAATAACCATTAATCATAGTACTTCATCCACAAGTGGTGTATAATAAGGGTGAAAATTGTGAAATAACCAGCCAACTACTACCATTCATACTTTCGTTAACATCGCACACACTCTACCTACACGTTCGTTAACACCACATACCACAACCCTTATTTTCATTAACACCACATACCACCATTTATACACCACGTACCACCATTCACATTTCCATAAACACCATTTACACACAGCTAATGGCACATCGGATGCTAACACATGTGTTTTAACACCGGTTTTTTTGTTTTTGTTTTTACACCAATCACACCACTACCTATACAGGTCAGAGAATTGATAGTTTTACATATCAATATCAACGAAAGAGGTAGATCTACCGTTATTAGTTTGCATGTACATTGTATCACCATCATACTACCACGCACATTTCCATTAATACCACCATACTACCACTCACATTTCCATTAACACCACTCATACACCACATACCACCACTTACCACCACTTGTACACCACTACTGACACATCAGATATCATCACTTACATCTTCTTTAACATTACTCACATCACTACCTATACAGGTCTGAGAATTGATAGTTTTACATATCAATATCAACGAAAGAGATAGATATACCGTTGTTAGTTTGCATGTATTACCATCATACTACCACGTACATTTCCATTAACACCACCATACTACCACTCACATTTCCATTAACACCACATATCACCACCCATACACCACTCAAACACCACCTATACACCCCATACCACCACCTGTACACCACTACTGCCACACCAGATGCCATCACTTACATCTTCTTTAACATTACTCACAACACTACCTATATAGTTTTGCATTTCTTAGCATGACAGATTGATCTACCGTTTTTAGTTTGCATATATCACCACCATACTATCACTCACATTTCCATTAACACCACATACCACCACCTATACCACCACCTATTCACCACTTACACACCACCTATACACCCCATACCACCAACTGTACACCACTACTGGCACACCAGATACCATCACTTACATCTTCTTTAACATAACTCACATCACTACCCATATAGATCCAAAGTTATGCATTTCTTTGCATAACAATATTGATGAAAGAGATCGATCTACCGTTATTAGTTTGCGTGTGTCACCACCATACTAACACCCACATTTTATTAACACCACATACCACCACTTGTACACCACACACTACCACTTATACGGTAAATAACACCTACTCCCCACTATTGCCACACCAGTTCCCATGACTTAGGGTTTCTTTAACACTACTCACACTATCACCTATGTAGGTCCTTAATTTTGCATTTCTTTCCATAATATTAATTAGAGATTGATTTAGCGTTATTAGTTTGCATGTTTCACCACCATAACACCACTCAAATTTTCGTTAACATCATATACCACCAATTATGTACCACATACCACCCCTCACATTCTCATGAACACGACTACTGGCACCGCAGTTGCCACCACTCATATTTACTTTAACAAGGATCCGTGTTTACCCTACTCTCAATTGTGTAATCATTATAAGATTGTTCATTATCTTCACTTTTTCATGAACAATTATGAGACTTCCTATATTTAAAAAAAGAAGAAGATAATTGATATAGTAAAAACCCAGATCTATAGAGAGAGCAAGTGCTCCGATAAAAGGAAGTTTAAAATGCATCTAATGTAGGATACTCTTTTTCATTTTCAAGAGTATGTTAGACATAATCAGATGGGGAAAGGGGGGTTTCTTTAGGTGTCAGAAGTTTGGCCTAACCCTTCCTTTGGTAACAGGAATATAAATATATACACTGTATACACCACCATACACCGTATATCGTTACTCCTTTACACACTGCTCGCAATAATTATGTAAATTAGATTTCCTTACATAACGTAGTGATGATCGGGAGAAAATAGAGGGGCGATTTCAAGGTCACAATATGAATTATGACCTTCGCGCAAATATAAAAATGTTGAGCGATTTGATACGAAATTGAAATAATATATTATTTGACAAGAATTTTTTTTCACGTATACGGCTTATCACTTGATAACACCTGTCAATATAACGACAACATATAGACATGAATTGTAAGATGTACGTCGTGACATACTTTTTCGTTGTAATCTCATAGGGTGCGAAGTGCACAGATAGTTGTTTTCATAACTATAAAACTGTTCTGCTATATCCATAATAGAGTTTAGGTCCAAAGTACTTCTAGAGTAAAAATGAATTATATTTAAATATTTAGCGTAAAACTATATGGGATCCGGGTTCGAATAAGTCCCCACTTCACTATCAAACTTCCCGTCTCCTGCTCAGTCAGCCATATTTGAAATACTGCGTCTGAAACTGTGACGTCACGGGTATTCTATTTATCTCGCTTCTGTTTCTTTCTATTAGGATATGGTACATGCGCGAGTGCTATCGAAAATTAGTCTATTTTTAAATGTATGCGCACACATCAGATTCCGAAAGAACACAAAATGTCGAGCCCGGTGGTATGAAATTAAGTCTGATCGTGCGAGAAAATTTTTATCTACGGTAATTTAAATTCGAATCAGTTGACTTCCGCTAGTTTTTTCAGTTCAAATCGTGATAAAGAATATATATTTGCAGAATTTTATTGCTCATTAATGGAATTTTGTTGAATAAAACGATAATTTTTTCATGGTTATAGAGGATACGTAGATTCTTTTGGTATTTTTTTTGTGGGGGTACACGTTCGTATTACAGGTTACACTTTGACTGAAAATCATAAGTCTGGCACAGAAAAATGACATAATGAAGTAATGTGCTGAATATTTTAACAACATGAGGAACAATACAAATTAATCTCATAAACACATTGCCCCCAGCTGCGCAGACGACTGTAAAAATTGTTAATACACGAAATATCACATATATGAACAAGATCCCTTATTGCTCAGAACTGCACTGCCAGCATTCACTGAGGAAGTAGGAGGGGGGGGGGATATATATATATATATTGTATAGTGTAATAAATTTTCTCTCCCTCTCTTATATCATTAGCTCACACATGTACACACTCAAATATATATATATATATATATATATATATATATATAGATCTATATAATATATAAAACAGAAATAGTACACATAAATTATTATATATAGACTATATAATATATATTATATATATATATATATATATATATATATATATATATAGAAAATACTGCACTAAAACCAACATGCAACACTCAGAGATCAGTATATTAAATATGATATATGGTATAAAAAGTCAAATTAGTATATATACTCAATTGACTTTGATATTTCTAATATATATCTCTCTGTGTGTGTATGTATAACATCAAAAGTTGATATAGTATACTCATTTGACTTTGATGTTCCCATTATTTTAAAGATATATATATATATCAAGTCAATTTAGTATACTCGATTGACTTTGATATATCTATTGTTATTATTATTGTGTGTGTATATATACAATATACATATATATATACAAATATATATAATACACATATATATCTGTATATATATGATATCAAAAGTCGATTTAGTGTACTCAATCGACTTCAATATTCCCATTATTTTAAGTTATTACCTTGAAAATATGTCTTAAAGGGATACCTGTTTTTTCTTCCCCCTTTTATCTTCAAATTTTGTTTTTTACCTAGTGTATTTTCATTATGCTATACATGACCAGACCTGGGGTCAATTACTTTAAAATGTAACGCATTAAATTACAATTACATTGGAATTTTCACCTTTACAATTACTGTTACTTTCATTCATATAAGTAATTAATTAAATTACAATTACTTTGGTAAAGTAATGAATTACATTACACATTACAATGCAAAAAAAAAAAAAATACAAAGAAAATTCATGAACACAAATTATTTGAAATTAACTTTTAAATCAGATTGTGATTAAGTATAAATGACCATTGACTGAACACATTAAAAGAATGTTTTTATTTGAAAGAATGTATTTTTTTTTTTTTAAATAAATGGGGGGTATCCACATTTCAGATGCCTGTGGTAGCTGCTGCATGCAGTATAACATTCTGCATGTATACCCTCTAAATATTGGAGAAAAGTTGCATATACATCTAATTTGAAAAGTATGTGAATACTACTTATCTTTCACCATACATCTTGATGACTGAATTTCAAGTTCATATAAATTTTCTAAAGAATCTTATATTTATAATTTTAAAAGTTGTGTCCGGAGGAAAAAGTTTTCATCAAGATATTTGGTAAAAGATGAGAGTTGTCTGTACTTCTCATTTGAGTCTGAGCACACATATATAAATAATATATAGGTGGTTTGAGACCAAGATGGACATTTAAATGTTGTAAATCAGTGTGTTCATATGCATACACTTAAAATAATCCTTGTTTATAATGGAAAGTATTGTTGCATATATACATACTAATTTGCTACATTGTGTAAAAACAAATAATGAAAAGGACAAAATCTATTCAAAACTTTATTTTTTCTACAGAAATGGAGCATGAATTAAAGTTAAAGTGTATGTGTAGGCTCTGTGGAGTGAAAATTCCCATTAATTCCAAGTCTCATCCCAAAGAAAACTTCAAAGCTGCAATCACCTCCCTTTATTATATTGACATTGACAGTGACTCTGTGAACATTCATCCTCCTGAAATTTGTACAGCATGTAGACTACGACTCACACGACATTTTCTACAACAAAAAAAGTAAATATAAGAACAGATATCAAATGTAAATCCCCTCTGCATATAGACTAGATACAGCTACATCTATGCATGTTCATTTTCATGAATTCTTGCACATTATTACACTTATAATTTGTGACACTGTATTACACAATCTCCTCTAAAACTAATATATCATCAATAAGTTTTAAAATAATCGTCAAATACAGCTTACCTTGTCTGTAGAGGGCTCGAGAGAATAGCGCGCGGCTATAGCGAAGAAAGTAGGGCTCGACGTTCTTGCAACCGGAAATACGGTAAAGGTTATTGCCCCTACGCACGAGTTATCGTTCTTTGCAGGAGACGGCTTATATAACGGAAGTTTGATAGTGCACTTCCCCTTGCTTGTCGTAAGAGGCGACTAAATGGGGCGGTCTTTCGGTTGAGATCGCAAAAACCGAGGTCCCGTGTCACAGCAGGTGTGGCACGATAGAGATCCCTCCCTGCTCAAAGGCCGTAAGCGCCGAGCATAGGCCTAAATTTTGAAGTCCTTCACGGGCAGTAATGACGTCTCCTTATGAGTGAAACATTCTCCAGTTCAACAATAAAAAATCAATCAATCACATAAGATTCAATACAAAATAAAGGCCTAATGCAGAAAGATCTGACTCAAACCACACAATTTAGTGAACATATCCATAAACTCTTTGCATGTTATATAGAACTACCGAATTGCTGAGCTCATTGTTTACAAAACAAAGTCAAAGCGATTTTCAGAAAATAGCCGCGTTTCCGAGAAATGAAAACGAAAGTGCTGTGTTTCTAGGGACTTTATAAATTGTTGATTTGATAAATGTGTGTTCATTTAATAAATGTGTAAACTTTCAACCACTGTTCTTCTTTAGTGGGAGCCCATTTCTGCTATTCCGTAAGTCGTTAGGTATTCGCTCAGACATGGTGATGAAAGTGAAAACGCGAATTGTGTATTGCGTTTATATACTTATTGTGACGTCATAGAAAAGCAGGTTTTTCTACAACGTCAATAACACTCTAAATTAATTAAATTGTTTATTTAATAAACATGTCAACTTAAAACCTTGTGTTATTCTTTAGATTTAATACACAGGAATACATAGAAATACACAGGAATACACAGGATTTCACAGGATTTTATACCGATTTTCAGAAAAATACCTCCAGGTTCCTTTTCCAGGAACTCAAAGCGAAAGTACCGCATAATAGAGCTAAAATTAGACCAGCGGCAATAGGCCAGCCTATTCACCCGACACCCGGCCTACAACCCCTGCTGGGGTCCGCAAGTTGACCCCGTCCTAGATATTGAACCACTCCGTTGACCCCAACACCGCTTGACCAATCAAAAGACGCCCTTGCTTCACCTCATTTGCATAAAAAGTGCACTCAGTTGAACCCCCTATCGGGAGGCGTTATACTACTAGCGATCTTCCGTATTACCGGTAAACACGGCAAATTGAAAGGTTTTCTCTGTCTCAGAGAGTTAAATAATTGACTTTGAATTATTTTTTCCACATATATACATTATGAATAAATATTTTCATGGGTAGAACATGTCTCTACTTACCTTGATAGTTGTGCTACAGTTAAAACACGGAGGGCTAACCATAAATATTATTCAAATTTCTCCTTATTTTGAACGGATGCAAATCTAATTTGCGACAATCATTCTCTGAAATTCTCATTGTTTGTAAAGAGCTATCCCTTCTTTTCGACACTGTTTAAATGATTTGTGTAATTACATGACTTAACCGTATACCGCACCTTAAACCTGCATTAAATATCCCTTTTTTGCTGTAATGCGTGCAGTTTTTCCTTGGCACGTGTCCCTGTGTATTCGTAAATTGTTCAGTAGAATACACTTTAGAAGTGTTATATTATCGTAAATTATATCCTCTTTCCATTAGAATTTTTAGATAAATGACTTTTTTTATTGGTATTGGCACCAGTATTTCATTCGATTTTTCGGGGGGAGGGGTGTAATGAATTTCATTTTGTTCCTTTATTTATTAACCTATTTCAGAAACATGAATACTTTATTGGACTATAATTTGAGATAACGTGATTTTCAATTTGATGTTAAACATCGGACAGACATCCGAATTATGAAGGACACCCCCTTTTTTTTTCTAAAATTCCAATTTTCAATCCTTTATGAAATAATTATTTGCCATTGAAATTGTGTAAATTAGGTGTAAAATTGTAGACATGGAGTAAGGCTTTTACAATGATATTAGATTTAACAAAATTGAACCAGCAAAGATCAAATTGTAGGCCGTCAAACGAAATACATATATGAAAATCGGGGGTAGGGGTAACAAATGACCAGCAAACTCATACGTCCAGATAAACGTCACCTTTATATTTTAGTACAATGTCACCTAATAATTTTTCAAAATCTTGACACCGACTATGTTATTTAGCGACTGACTGGAAGGAGACGTATGCGCGCCAATTTGGAAAAATGACCAAGAACTGCTTTCTCTATGGAGTGTCGAGATTGCGTAATCTATGCATCGTATTTATGCATGAAATTCAACAAACACGGTGCTAATCGATAGGTATTGAATTTATCAATAAGATTATGAAAAAATAAATCGCAGCATTTTACATGGCAAGATGGTTAAGTTTGATCAAAAGACGAAAATATGGGGAAGAAATGGGTGTAGGCGTAAAAACTGTTCGGCAAAAGGCTGTGTCCAGTAATTGTGCAGCCTTCAAATTTCGGGTACCTGTAAAGTGCGAAACGAAATCGAAACGAAACGAAGCAAAATCTACCGAAACGAAACGAAATTTATCGAAACAAAACGAAACCCACCGAAACGAAACGAAACCTACCGAAACGAAACGAAACAGATTGTACATGTATAACCGAACTTTTTAAATTATAATGATTAAAAATGGTATCTTAGGCCCCTGTGAAAGTTACCACATATAAATAAAATTCGCCTCCCCTGATATAGGCTTTGGGCTTGACTGATACACAGTTTTAAAAGTTGGAAAGGGGGGTGGGGGTGAGTAAGCACAAAGTACATCCGAAGGTGATTAAATACCATGTAAAATTAGTTTCTGATCAATAAATTTCAGAACGGAGGGTTACAGTCTCAGAGATCTTGGGAAACACACTAAACGAGAGATGGGGTCACCGGCATTGGATCCGCCTTTGGGTATAGATACAATGTTTAAAGAAGCTGGTGTCCGAGAAAGTTGAAAGCAGGAAGTGCTCTTAACCTCTTATTTTATCTCTAACTGCTGAGGTGCGAGTACTTTCAATAATGGAAAAAAAAATTAATTAGCATACCATATTATATGAATGCAATTCGATAAGATATATATATATATATATACATGTATTATTAAAAATTATTATTGATATGTAGTGTGTCTAAAGATAACTCTATACATTTGGGATGTTGCTAAGAGGTGGAATTGAAAACGGGACGGAAAACGCAAATTGTTTTATGCAATAATATCAGGAAGAGGTCAGCATTTTGTAAAATCAAAAGGCTTATGAACAAGGGAAGCATAAATTACAGAGAGAACGGGAGGACATACTCAGAATCCACCGTTTGATATACCACATACAAATACACAATATCCACATGTATACATATATTTGTCTTTAGAGCAAAAAACACTGAAACATGTATTTATGTCCAAACGCGGATCCAGCGCCGGCGACCCCACCCCTCGTTAAGTGTGTTTCCCCAGACCTCTGACCTGTGAGACTGTAACCCTCCGTTCTGAAATTTATGGATCTGAAACTAATTGCACATGGTATTTAATCGGATATGTATTTTGTGCTTACTCACCCCCCCCCCCCCCCCCATTCCATTTTTTTTTTAGAATTTGTATAAGTCAAGCCCAAACCCTACATCAAAGGGGAGGCGAATTTTATTTATATCATGTGGTAACTTTCATAGGGGCCTAAGATACTATTTTTAATAATTATAATTAAAAGAGTTCGGTTGTACAATCTTTTTCGTTTCGTTTCGGTGGGTTTCGTTTCGGTAGATTTCGTTTCGTTTCGGTAGATTTCGTTTCGTTTCGTTTCATTTCGATTTCGTTTCTCACTTTACAGGTACCCTCAAATTTCAACACAAATACTCCCAAGGATGTATCTTTAAGTTTGGTTCCATCTCATCGGATTGCTGAGATACAGCCAAAAAAAAAGCAAGAAACATGGTCTTCCTCGGATATCGATAAAATCTGGACTTACTGGTCCTGTAATTTTCGTATTTATTAGCCGATCTTTAAAAACTTGGTGTTGTTGGATAGGTAATTTAATTATCCCCCTACGAAAATAAACTTTTATTTTAGCATACCAATTGACAAAGTTATTGGCTGTTAAACATAATATTTGTTTTTGTTTTTTTTAAAGGGGGGATGAGGTTAGACATAAATAGATATCGCCCACGTCTTACCCTAAATGTTATTGGACTTACAACTCATACATAGCGAATACATTTACCGATATCTTAATACTACGTTTGTTAAAATATGATGCGTAATGAATTTTTTACGGCCGATTGAAAATGGTAAATATTTGGCGAAAACCCGGAATTTTCAACAAAATATGGACCCCTAGCGAAAAATTTGAGTTTTTTTTTTTTTTTTTTTTTTTTTTTTGCTTTAAGTAAAATCGTTCTTTGAGGGTCTAATTCGTCCGCAGATCAAACATATTTGGTTCGAAATCATTTGATTCCTTCAGTGGTATTTTGTATTCCTTGTGGGAATTATGAGATTAATCACTGTTATCTTCGCCTTTCATACAGATAAAATCCCTTAGTTTCTATAGTTTCCGCGCCCACTGACAAGTCATAACCAGTTACTGACGTCTATGGAGTGCGAAACTTGCATAGAAAAAGGTATCACAGAATAACAGGTAGAAATGTAAATATTTGTTTTTGTCGTGAATCATGTTAATACTAAATATATGTGGATATAGAATTTTCGTTATGATTTTTGAAGATTACAAAGAGGTCACGTAGAATGTTGTCATACGGAACGCTGGTTTCAGAATAATATTTTGGGCCAAGAAGCAATAAATATGCAATTTAAATACAATACAAAATGCAAGTGAACGTTTACCAGACAATAGACACATGTTCTAAACTTCCCTTTAGTAGAATTTTTAAAGTTTTGCTTATACCCTAAAATTGCCACAAAGATAAGACACTAACATTAAAAAAAAAAAAAAAAAAAAAAAAAAAAAACACGGTAGCTATAGATCTTTATTATAGTCTTATTTTGATAATTTTACAGATAGAAGCTATTTTTTATATTGTCATTTAACTGTGTTTTATCGTTGCATTTCTTTTCTTGACCTTGCAAAGTGCCTTTGGGTAATTTGTTTCACAGTGGGTGCCGTATGAATTTTATTACTATTATAAGTATCATTATTTTGAAGAACTAGAGAATACATTTATGAATCTCCATTATATACATGATGGGTATACATGTATATCATTTTCCAAAAATGTTACTGTTTCTGTTATGATGTTTGGTTTTTTTCACATTCAGTAATAATATATAATTTAAGTAATACGACGATAATAGTTAGTGATATTTAACGCCATGTTGACCGAAGACAGAGTTTGACCGATCTCACGGTGCCGCACATAAGGATTTTTTCGGATGATGGTTGGTTGAATATTGTTTAACGTCCCTCTCGAGAATGTTTCACTCATATGGAGACGTCAGTACTGCCGGTGGAGGGCTGCAAAACATAGCCCTATGTTCAGTGCTTAAGGCCTTTGAGCTCGGATGGATCTTTATTGTGCCACACCCGTTATGACACGGGACCAAAGCTTCTACGGTCTTATCCGACGAACAACCCCATTTAGTCACCGCTTACGACAAGGAAGGGGTACTAATGACCTAATTTCACCATAATTCCCACGGAATTTGGTCGGAGAAAATCTTTATTTATCGTTCTACTTCAAAGGTGGGTGAACGACGGAGTCGCAAAACGTTCATCAGAATCTCTACACATTTAATTATATACAAATTGAACGACAACAAATCAGGGGAACCGGTAATACATGTAGTATCTAAAATAATAATATCATGGGTATATACCATTCCACCCCTATTATTTTTACAGACAAATGACCTGTTCATGGAAACTTTGATACGTATCAAAATATGTATGTCATAAAGAGGATGAAATACGGAATAGCCAAATTGATATTTTATTTGTGGTACAATCGAACCTAAAAGTATTTAGGAGGTATACATGTGACGTCAAATCTTACTTCATTATCCCATAGCAGCATTCATAAAAAATAATAATCGGATACTTTAAATCTAGCATTGTATAATCTAGCATCAGCAAGTCGGCTAAGTTTGTAAAACAGGAAGTGTTGATCAAGGGGAGGGCACTGAATTGGAAGAATATTTTCAAAGCAGAAGCATTTGTTACCCAAATTTCTTATTTAAGAGACCTGACCCTAACCCCTTCCTAGATTGAGTTAGAAAAAGAACCAAAGCAAAACATTTTTGTTTCGTGTGTAAATTTCTATCTTGACAATTTACGCTCAAAATACAAAGGTAAATGAAGTTCAGGCTGAAATGTTTCTAGTATGTCTCCATGCTATCTAAAATATTTTCAAATATTTACTACTAGTAGTAATATCAATATATAAACGCTAAATTTTAATTGAGAGGTTCGAAATCCTTCACACTAGTCTGAATGTCGATGATGTCACAGCCGAGAAACCACCCGGTGACCTGGACTGTAAATGTCCTAGTAAAATAAACAAGTGAAATCAAGAGAACAATGACGTATATCTCTGTCATTTGAAGAACTTTGTGGCTTGAAATTTGGCATGTAAGTTGTTAAAACATTAATATATTCACAAAAAAACGGCAAATTACGCATACCGCACCTATTTTTTGATTGATTTATTTTTTGGGCATTTCAAGTGAATGTGTAGTTTTTTTTTTATGTGAGTCAGAGTTAGAGACCCCTTTTTTATATTTATGGTACAAGTATCACATATTTCGGACCCAAAACGGGGTTTAACCCCAGTGGTTTTTAGGGATTTGTGCTTACCATACTCTGCTATTGTATTATTAACAGTTTATTGTTATGATTATCTTATTAGTAATGACTGTTTCTTATTAGACAAAATGTTGTTTGCCGTGTTCTCTGCCTATTGTTATACCTTCCAATTCATATTGATTTTGACGGTTATCTTCGTTTACTAAGACAGTGAGTTCACAGCTGGTATTTTTGTCAAAGTGGAATATTTATTCCTCCTAGACACGCGATCCCACCCATTTACAGGGAACAAAGTTTGTATTGTTTTCAATTTGATAAAGAGTGTGGGAATTGCTGGTCGAATTATTGTTCGTTTTCTGCACTTGTTTCAGCTTTTTACATTACAGTTGCATCCATTAAAGGACACATCTCGTGTTTTCAAAGTATACAGAATTATATGCATTTTGTCTTCCTTATGCTTATAGAAATTATTTGTAATAGTTCGTTCGCTGAAGTATTGCGATAATTAGCCACAATACGGACTTAAATCTAAGCCCCGATTTCAAAAAGCCTAGTTAATTAGATAGGTAGTCACGTGGTACAGTGACGTCATATGCGACCTTCGTCGATCAACTTGTTGTAAAAGAAGTGTTAGATATTTTTAAAAACCCGGGTTTTAGGGGCCTAATGTATCTACCATGGATGACATTTATTTCGATGTTGACAAATTTCCCGAGTCTTATATCTTTTAGCCACCAGTGCATACAAATAGCGACCCAAATGTAGCGAGAAAAGCGAGTATGAAATCTGCATAAATTTGCGAGTAAATAATGTTTACATGGGATCACTGTCTAAACACAATTTGGTAATGCCATTTCTGTAAACAACTGTAATTAGCGTTGTTACTTTTCTAAAATAAACAGTGCAATTATTAAATTTATTTTTGGAGAAGTTAGATAGAGCTAGGCCTAAATTATGATACGATTATGTATCATTGACAACTAGGCCTACTGTCACGGGTGCATTTCGAAAAAAATAATAATAATCAAACTTAATGTGAAAATCACAATACTTTTAAATTATTTTATTAAAGCAATTTTATCAGGCCTAATCATTAATTTTTGTTATCTACACGTTGTTACTCAGGAAGTGGGAGCGCGGCGTGCTGTTGTTGTAAACACGTACGCGTTCCTTAAAACAAATGAAAGCATTATAATTCAATTCAAAGTCGGGAAATATTATATTTTATTATTTATAATTGAAAGTTCAATTATCTTTTATCTTTAAATTTCTTTTTTAAAACTACCAGTTGGTAGACACTGCTAGTAAAGTTCTGCCTATATGTTGTTACAAGGTGAAGGTCAGTTTGTGCGAGTGTGTATTGAATTCGAAAGCAGAACGGAAAGCATATGCCGTAGGCCTATATGTAACCGTGCGTAGCTTCAATAGAACCATTTTCTCGCAGTTTATCTACGTCTTTGTCTTTAGTGCTTGTTTGAAAAAGTACAGGGACAAATTCTACTGGGGATTTTTATGGCAAAGCCGTTGTGCCGACAAAAAATATTCACGTCTTGGCCCTCATACTTGAAAAAAAAACACAGTCCAAATCCTCTCTACTGACAGCAAGTACACCC
Organism: Ostrea edulis; assembly: GCF_947568905.1. Lineage (NCBI taxonomy): Eukaryota > Metazoa > Mollusca > Bivalvia > Ostreida > Ostreidae > Ostrea > Ostrea edulis. Next base: position 69,079,689 of record NC_079166.1, on the reverse strand, counting down.
TTAAACGGCACAAAACACCCTAATGCAGTGTTATTTACAAGCTGTTAATGTGATAATTGTTTGTTTGTCAATTAAATCTAATCTGTTTATGAAATGGCTATCAACTGTTTTCAAATCTTCTCGCTCGAGGTCGCATATGACGTCACAAATAATGGCGCGTAAAATATCGGAGAAAATATGCATATCGCAAGATTTGAATTTCATCGCTTTCAAACTCGAAAACTACGCAAACTGTTTCATTTAAAACACATGTTAAGTAGTTTTAAGCATGAAATGAATTAATTTTGCTGAAAAAATTAAAAAGTTTAAAAACATGCAATGTTTCCTTTAACACACTGGTTTTGACTACGGATACGTCCGTATATCATATACCTAGTAGTGTATCAGCCCTGATACACCTATCTTGGCTAGAGTGAGACAGCTGCAAGTAGGTAGGGCTGTATCGCCCTAAGGGCCGAGATATCTCTGTCTCGGCCCGTTGTCAAGGGAATGTCTCGCCCTCAAATTTCAAATGGCTATTTCTTCTTTAATTTTTTGAAATCTAACATAACTACATGAAAAAAATAATGTTAGACACAATTTTTTTCAAGTACAATACTTTCTTCTACGACAAAATTTAATTTAAGCAGAAAAATTAAATAAAAACGTTTTCAAAAACAGCGCTAAATTGTAGCGAGTATCTAAGCAAAGGGGGTAACCCTAGTAACAATTGTTTATTTAGAACAATAACACGTTTAACTTCATTTCAAAACAATCAACGTTCTAGGTGACAGAAAACAGTAGGAGGATTGTGGAGGGTGATACTGAAGCATTTTCAGAAATTCCCGGTCCGAATGGAGATAAAATGTTACTTTACAGCAAGGACTTGGCAATAAAACGAGAAAAGTAGAACCATTATCTTCCGACGTATTTCAACGACTTATAGATGCTAAACAGATGGGAAACGGTAAAAAAAAAAAACTTACTTCAGTGTAAGGTAACATTCCTGAAGCAAAGAAATAGCAGCATCAGATCTGTAAACATTCCCGTTCATACGATGACGCCACGTAAACAAAGTTCTACAACTCTTACAAATTATATGAAATATTGAAAACGGGCAAGTTTGGTAAATCCGAAAAAATAAATAAAAATAATTCACTTATTTCCAATTTTAGTATCAATTAGCAAGCCCCTAGGAGCTGCTTAATAGAATATACATGTACATGAACAACACAACGATAGATATGACGAGTTTCTCAGCCAAGCAGTTCAGTTAATTCTAGACCACATGAAAGGATGTGGACCCATAATTAATCATCCAATTATCGTGACCAGCAATGGAATAAAGCTACAAAACCCAGACTTTAACATGTTTCACAATGCCAATAGTACTGGAAACGTAACCATTAAAGTCAACTCACTGAAGGAATGAAATAGTCAAATATCGTTGTACAGTATATCATGTATTTATGTTTGGGTTAATAACCCCCCCCCCCCCCCAATTTAAAAAAAAATGTTTATCAACTTGTTGTGTTTTAGGTATATGATATAAACAATATCACACTCTAATGTTGATCTCGGACCTGGGATTGCCCTTTGAGTGATCTCGGCCCTCGCCCTACGTGTTCGGGCCGATATCAACTCTCGGGGACAATCCCAGGTCCGAGATCAACATTAGAGTGTGATATTCTATATTTACGATATCAAAATGTAGGGCTCATGGCGGGTGTGACCGGTCGGCAGGTGATGCTTACTCCTCCTAGGCAACTGATCCCACCTCTGGTGTGTACAGGGGTCCGTGTGTGCCCAACTATTTATTTTGTATTGCTTTTAAGAGTTGTGAGATTGATCATTGTTCGTTATCTTCACCTTTCACCCATAAAAAATGTAAAACCAGTGTCAATTGTTCTAATTCAATGATTGATAGTTTATCACTATTGATAAAACGTAATTAAATGAAGCACATAGAAGTATATTTGAACACTCATTTTCATCCAAGTCAGTGGTTAAACTTGGGACCTGTGGAACCGAAGCTACAATCAGCATATGACTAGCAAGCTTGATTGTTTGACCATCTAGAGAAGTTAGAAAAACGGGCGTTCGATGACATTTAAATTAGCCAATGCAAACACACTATAAGAAGAGTGACAACACGAAAGAGTATCACAAGTAAGACACATTACATTTGAAACATTTTTATTGCAATTTTCTCTTCACTATTGTTAAGGAACATTTACGAATTAACATACTTTTACAAATACATTATTAGTAAGACTTATAAGGTTTAGTCAACGAAAGCTATAGTGCTTGGATATATACGTTCATCACATCGGCAACTCCTGGACCTGAAAAGAAAGCAAATTTATTAAAGTTCTACTGTTACATTGTGTGCAAAAATATATTAAGATATGATAGCACCGTCAAAACCAATTCGGAATACAAAGGGATGCTGGGGTTTAAATAGAACTAAATTATGACGTGAAGAAATAGAGAAACGAACAGTGATCAATATCAAAATTGCTATATACCAAATTATCGACAACAGTAATCCAACATACCAAATTATTGATAAAACTTACCTGATTCCTAATCATGGCAGTGCATTTCTTAATATTGAACGTATTATTTGGCTTTATTATTATCCTTTAATCATCAATGTTCATTGATATTGTAATTGATCAGAAACACTAATTCGAATGATCAACAGAATAAAATCCTTATAGTCGAGGAAATAAAAAGACGTATAACTCCATGAATTTTTTACAAATACATCAACGGCTGTTCCTCTTTGATACATTCACAAAAGATAACAGCAATGGAATCTAATGAAACCATAATATTTTAAGAACCGCTTACTTTGGTTCCAATTTACAACTTGTGAGCCCCTGCTATACAAAAACGCTGGTGCTTTTCCTTTCTTTGCCCATGAACATACTTCATTGGTTCTGTCTAAGACTACGAACCATCCAAAATCATTAGGACATCCGGCATAACGTTGATTAACAAAGAAGTGCCTTTTTATAGGATTTCTATCTCTTTCGTCTCTAAAAAGAGAAATGATAAAGTCATGAATGGCAGTAGTGAAACGTAAATCACATATTGAAAACACACGAACAATTTGACGAAGTGTATACAGTATCAAGTACCCTCTTATAGAAAAGTGGTTTGTTTTGGCGGTCTTGAGATCGGCCCAACTACTATGGAGAAGTCTGGACTTGCTAAACCAGTCTTTGTCGTTGCTTCCACTTCCATCAAATTCCAAGAATGCTAATGTTTTCCCCTGCCCACCAAGCTCCACTCTGATCTGAAATTACACTTACATGTAGCCTTTATCGGGTATATGGATTACACAACACTTCGATCGAAACATAAAAGGCTGTAGAAAATAAACTCTGTCATAATTTCTCGTCTGATACAAAACACATATTTTACAAAGAGCATGAAAATGTCAGATTTGACACCTATATTCCTCAAATAAAAATATGATAAATTCTGGAATATATCCATGGTAGCACATTGTTAATGTCGCCTTCTTTTTATCACATCTAATGTTCTTAAATATATAAATAATAACGCGTGCTTAGAATATAGATCCATCGTACACGTAAATCGAAATCAGCTACTAAAGAATGGCCAAGCCTTGGTTGGTTGTATTGGAAATTCGATCATAACGACTATCGAATTTGCGAAATGCTGATCTTAACAATAATCTTTCATATCTAGTATCATCGAATTATTTGTCAGTAGCCTACCTCGAGTTAGAAACAGATGGAAAAGAGTACATGCTAATGTGTATCTAATCTGTGGATATATTTAAACAAGATTTGCAGGTGTGTATTTGTGGTAGATGTATACTGATACATAAACATGGGAAGATGGCGATGGAGCGAGATAAAACACCCCGTTTGTCATAAAGTGGACTTGTTAGTTTAATGTTAACATCTCTGCACCATAAAATATCCACGTACATGTATAAAACATTTTGTGGAAGACTGTTGGTTTTTTTTTTTTTCATTTCGAGTTCAATGCATACATGTAATAAACATACGAGTAAAATGGAGTAGAATTAATCGATGAAAGGTCACTGATACACCTAAATGTCGCGTTGAACGCCGCGGTAAGATTTTTTTTCTTTTCATGTTGAAGCTTTTGAACACTAAACGGGTCAGCTTTTAAAGCTATATAATTTGAACCCATAGGAATTCCAACAGACTGTCGGGGCACTTGATTTTCGAAGATGCGTGTATATTGCCACGACAATGACTAAATACCTTCTTAATACTGAGTGACTCCCACTGATCAATAAGAGGACTTCGTAGATGTTTTGCATTATCCCTCCAGTGATCCAGCTTAAAACCCGGAGGAAGGCAGCCATTATTAGGAGTACATTGGGGTGGAGCCTTTGTGTTCCAGGCGTTGAGGACAGATTGACCATTACCTTTAACTGCATGAAATATTAGTTGCCAATCTGGAAGAAATTGATGATGATTATATAAATTTTATATATCTTTGTGCTTACTTAACTTACAAAGACAATTTTGTGAATTGAAAATCCATTTAACTCACAACAGTGTAAAGATAAAGGTCATTTTATTCTGATGAATGAAGTAGCAAACGGCTGTTTTCAAGAATTTATAAATCCCAATCGATTGAGGTGTAGAAATCACTAAGTATATACGTGTGACAAATTTGCTAATCATGTAACTTAGATAATAGGGTCACTGAATGATAGAATATGTAGATATGCAAAGTCTTTTATGTTGATCAAAACGTCTTTTATTGACCAATGCCAAATCTATTCCAACAACAGGCTTCCAACAATGAGCGTAACATTCACTGAACCCACTGCAGTGAAAGAATGCATTTAGAATCAATATTATTTCAACATTTAAAGACCCTAGACTTTTCAGATTTTTAAGACCGGAACATATATCTATCGCAAATATGGAAAGCCCCTTGAACAACAGATTTTCACAAAGTGTGCATAACATTATTCATAAGCGAAGGATATATGTACACTAATTTACGAAGGATATCTGATTTTTTGCTCTATAGTAATGTACTTTTAACAATATCACCCAGCCGTATTTTTCTACCATTATACCTGGCAATATATATTGAACAAATACAGGAAATTGTGTGATTGAAAGTCTGTGATTTACAATTAAATTATATTATTGTATGTGAAAGTCATTGCCACATTTCCCACATTCAGCAATTTCCTATCGGGAAAAACCTGATTGTCCTGTTCACATTTCTCTGATAGAATGTGACGGCTTGGTAAATATGTTGTATATAATCCCAACTTACTATCTTCATGTCCATATCCGATATCTGTAGTCAAAACTGCAACCAGACCCAGCGAAATCAACACACCGGAAATACACGACATTTTCAATTTCTGAAAAAGGTATGATAATAAACAATGGTCAATCTCATAACCCCTATACGGAATACAAATTTAAGAGTTTGGCAAACAAGGACCCCTAGATATATCAGATATAGGATGAGAAGCCTACAAGGAGTAAGCATCCCCTGTGAGACGGTAAAATCCGCCGTGGGTCCTATATATTGATCACGTAAATGGAGTAATTCGTAGTGAAATTCAATGTAAAGAACGGCTTGACAATTGGCATGAGACATATTAGAGAGCATTTGACACAATGATAGGTTATATTGGCAAACTGGATCGTTATAGCGACCATGCAGTTTGCGAAGTATTGACTTTAAACGAGGTTGTTGAAACCCCTCTAACATCAACTTGTTTGGCACGAGCCCGTCTCGTTTTAAAACACGATCATACGGAGAGCAGGCTCTTGTGTTTCGTGCCAGTTGAAAGACATAGGCACAATATGCAGTTGATAATGCAATAATGTTACCTAATGTGTAAAGTTAACGATGGAAAGCCAAGTTCATATATACTGTCATAAAGTTGAGTTGTTGGTTTGCCGTTAATATCTATGTATGATAATAGATTTTAAAAAACTAAAACAAAAACGCTTTGATTAAAGAAAGGTGAAGATAATGAACAGTGACCATCTCATAACTCCTATAAGCAATACCAAATAGAGAATTGGGTAAACATGGACCCCTGGATATACCAGAGTTGGGATCAGGTGCAAAGGAAGAGTAAGTATTTCATTACCAGTGATCTCTAAACATACTATACTATTGCCGTTTAGTTTCAAAAGATGACTTCAATATTTAAAAAAAAATCCAAATAAAAATCATTACAATCGTGATTTAAAATTAAAAACATTATCGAATCTAAGATAGATTTGGAGAAAAATAGATTAATAAAAATGACACACAGCATCTTTATTTCATATCTTACCTTATGTAAAACGTATACGGTACCAATTTTGATGCACCAGATGCGCATTTCGACAAATTATGTCTCTTCAGTGATGCTCAACCGAAATTTTGAAATCCGAAATAACAATGAAGTTTTAGAGCTATTATAGGCAAAAACAGTGTGCCAAAAAGTGGAAACAAATTCGTTTAAGTATAAGAGCTATGCGTGAAGGAGATAATCCTTAATTTTGAAATGAATTTCTAAATTTTATAACAGCAATTAAATATACATCCGTATTTTCAAGCTAGTAACGAAATACTTAGCTACTGGGCTGTACAGACCCTCAGGGACTAACAGTCCACCAGCAGAGACCTCGACCCAGGGGTCATAATGTAAAACTTATACGGTACCAATTTCGATGCACCAGATACGCAAATTATGTCTCTTCAGTGATTTATAACTTATATAACTTTAATATGAAATCTAAGAGAGATAACAATAGTATAAATCTTATATAGATATATTTAGTCAGCACCTAATATTTTAGTACAAAAATATAACTGTTACCTTGTGGTATACGAAATTCCATTAGTTTGTTAAAAGTGAGCTAGCGCTATTTATATAGACACCATTGCAAATTGACCCCACCTTCCTGGAATATCCTTCCTATTTCAAAAAACCATGTATAATTTCGTTGTTTACAAATTGCTAAGATTATGTCTTTAATACAGCGTTTGTAATAGTAACCATGTGTGTTTTTAATTGATTAAGCGTGACGTAATTAGTACATTTCAAAATGTTGTCGCATGAGTAATGAAAGTTTTCACTCGGCCTATTTTAAAAATAGGTGAACTGTCATTATTAATCTATCAACATTAGGCAATACCTTGTTTGTGACAATCTTATGAATTATAGGATTAGTGTAAAAAACAATTCTCCTATGCCATTTTCAGATTTTTACAAATACAATGTATCGTGCATACAACTTTCTATAATGAAGTTGATGGGATAACCTAGCAGGCTATGAAGATTTTATGTAAAAGAAAACCAAACGAAATGTTTTGTTCCACACCATTAATAGAACTTGAAAAGTATACACTTAGTGCGTTTATGTTATTGTGTATCTTTCAATTTTTAGAATCTAAATATATATGAAAATCCTCCTTTTGAATTTATACTTATATTAATTTTGTTATTCATTTCAATTGTCAATGTATGCTAATGTTTTGTTTTGTTCGTAAAAGATGGTTATTTACACTTACGATGACCTGATTTAATATGACAATCCTCTTTATGTTGTGGTAGTTGTACTGAATGAACAGTTCTATTTGCTAAACATGTTTTGATAATATCATTCGTCCTTTACATATTGGTGTTGATAAACTTTATACCAGATAAACGGATTATTCTCAATACCAGATCATGGTAACAAACATAATAGCCCAACTCTATAAAACGTGGATTTGATATGTACGTGTATATTCACGTAGAAATGAAACATGTACAACTCTTAACAGATTAATGTTCAAAACTTGTTAACAGTATTATATCTATGCTTGAAAAACAAAATAATACAATGCAGGTATGTAACTGGAGTTCGGGATATCACATTCATATTTACAAATACTAATATTCCCAGATAGATAAAACAATCCGAAACATAATTAAATCTCATTTTTACAACACAGTGCTTACATCTTAATCTGTAAAATATCCCAAATGTCCTCCCTATATTTAAACATTTTTTTCTCACTTGATTTTACCATCTTCCCCTCTAGAATTAGTAAATGAGAGTTTACTTCACATTTCACATGTATGTCAGATACATTAAGATATTCTATATGATAAAATTATATACTAGTACTATACATGATATAATTATTAGATTGTATTTTTATGTATTAGAAGAAACTTTTATCTTATATGAATAAATCATCATTGAATATAAACTGGTTTACATCAATGGCCTCGTACCGTTTCCATTCCTTAAAAGCAATCTCCATTACTTTTAACGAATTGAGGGGTACTCGGATGTTAACCTATTCGGAATTCATGAAGTATGAATAATACTTATAGGTTATAGACTTTGTATGGGAAAATATGACGACCGAGTTTTTTGGCACGTACACGGACCGAGCTTGCGAGGTCCGTTCGCGACAAAAAAGGAGGTCGTCATATTTCCCATACAAAGTGTATAACATTTTTATTATATACTTTCAATTTCATTTAGAAACTAACAATAATTTTATTTCTAACAATAACTTTATAGGTTTAACTGAGTAAAAGATGAAAAACAAGAAAAAATTGAAAATTAACGGCGTAGAAATTTGATTGTGACGTAATGTTTGCGGGCCGGAATGTTTCCGGGCATATATCGTGTGATATATGCCCGCAAACTTTTAAAGAAAAAAGAAGAGATGAAATTGAAAGTATATAATAAATCAAATCATGTCATCTATGCCCAAAGGAAAAAAACTGGTTTTGAATGAATTCGTATTTTGGTTTTCCAGACACAATCTGAAAAGATATGACTGACAAAAGTTGAGAACCGATGTGACGGCATTTCTTAAGGTGGTAATTGAGATTAATGAAGACGACAAATACAGTACACGACACGAGTTTTATGCGTGTTCCACGCAACGCGGTGGAACAAATTTGCCCCAAACACGGTGGACCTTTAAAATTGTCGGCACCTTTGAAGTCCTATTTTTCCGCGCGAGCTAGACATTGAAGTCCACGGAGGATCTCCGTGGATGTCACCTGTACCTCCGTCGATGCCACCGTGTACCTCCGTGTGATAAAACAAAGAAATAATTTCTGAAATCATTCACCCCAAAAACTTTTTCGCTTAGCCAGCATGCATGCCCCCACCCCATTACTTATTTAGAAATTAGCTATCAATCATTCAATTCTTGTAATTGTTGTTTAATGATACGTTGGTGTTTTCGGTACATATCCGTATGTAGACTTCCCTGCAGACGTTCACACCTTTTTATGAAACGCCCAAATTCTCGACATCCTGTATATAAACGCCTGTGTTATTCCTACCATTCGTCGGTACATTGTTTCACGGCACGTGCAGCACAATTTCACCAAATAAAAGAAGGGTCATGAACAACGACAATCACATGCCAGTAATTTCAATATGATAAATAGCAGTTCAAAGAAATATGTACCATAAGCAGTAGTTTATTTTTGGCATAAGGTTTTCATTGTAATTAGGAATAGGTGATTAAGGTCAGCTATATACATGTACATGTTTACATTGAAGATTAATTTCATTATGTACTCAACTGTGAAGCAATTTGAGCAAAGAATCAAATTTTTATCACCTATACAAATAAATATTAAGAATATCTTTACTTTTAAACAAACCTTTAGAAAACTCCGTACTTTCATTACGAAAATAATACAATAAAATGTGCTCCCCTACCTAGAATGCCCATACTTCACATTAATAATAACACGGTATGTTTTATTTTTTTTCTAACTTGATACATACTTTGTTACACGCATGTATTATTTACTAAATGTATATATAACAGCTTTTTGTCTGTATATTTTTGTATACCATTGCATAATTGTGATGAGATCCAACGAATTGAATTGAGTACATGTAGTCTTAAAATATCACAAAGTATAGAGTTGACAACCATTGAAATAAAAATGCAGACGTTTTCTCGTTTATTCAGTAACTCAATAACTTGCGCGTCTGTAAAACAAACATACTAGGTTTTCGTCAGTTATAACATAATACGGGGGTAAAATTCATCTAATCTCCGCTAGCAATGGGTTTTGAGTCAACTGTGCCTTCGTGGACGAATAATCTCGGCTAGCGAAGATGGAAAAAAAGCCTAGATAGTCCGCTTGCATTAACATGTATTATGAAGGTGAAATCGAAGAATTATCCCGTAAATCCAATGATGTTGCAGTATATATAACATGCATTTATTTTATTTTTGACTGAGAGGGAGATAGACAGCTAAGCACGTAACATCGTTTTAGAAGGGGGGGGAGGGGGGGGGGGGGGCTCATTCACCCGGACCAGCCTAAAAATTTAACATGTAAAGAAAACAAAATGGGAAATAAAAAAAACCTTATCAGAATGAAAGGGGATGGATAATCAATCAGAAAGAAATTGTACTTTCAAGATTTATATTGAACGTATTAAACTTCCCGTATCTGCATACATTCATGAACATTATAATAAATGATTCTCTCTCTCTCTCTCTCTCTCTCTCTCTCTCTCTCTCTCTCTGTGTGTGTGTGTGTGTGTGTGTTGCTTTCATTATCTAATGCATCTAAAGATTAAATTAAAGATTTTAATAATCGATAGCGTATATGAATAAAAGCAAATAATCGTTAAGTCATTTCTGTTTATATTGATATTAGTCTTTTTTCATGAACTAGTTGCATTTAACACCGAGGATTTACATCCTTAAATATTGATTACAAGCACGTAGAATCGGAGAGGGTGTAATTTGAAAACTTGAAAGTTAAGGATTTAGCCTTGTAGCTTGTAGCGACCTACCCACTGTACGATTTAATAAATTGAAGTCAGAAGGGGGAATGGAGACAGTTTCAGACTACTAACCCCCCCCCCCCCCCACCCACCCAACCCCCACCCCCCACCCCACACACACACACACACATGCTCCCAATTTAAGGTTTTCATAATCGGACAATTTAAGCCCCATTTTTGTTGTTATTTGATTGCTTGTCAAGAAATTTACACAACTTAACCGGCAACATACCCCTTCTGATACATTGAAAATTTTAAGTAATGTTAGCACAGGGCTCTATAAAGTTCAATCTGCAGTTTGGTCATACTTCGTCATTCAATAACTTATTCAAAATAAAAAAAAATGTTTGTCGGGTTAGCGGTACTATGATGTATGATTATAACAATGACCTGTGTATAACTTGTACATTCCATGCAAATTCGAAGGGGTTTTCGACTCAGTAGAACAATGGGGGTCAGCTAACCCGTGTATTTGAAATCAACAGAAGTGCTTAGTTTCTTGCGGAAAGTGTGAAATATATTGGGTCGGCGCAAGATACCCGTGATCTTAGACTAGATCTGATATCGCGCCGACCCAATATATTTCACACTTTTCATAAGAAGTCGAACCCCAAACTAGCTAACCGTAATTTAGTTATACTGTGACAAAGACCCTAGGAATTTGCATGGTATATACTTATTATACAAAAATCATTGCATTATCCAGACACTCCCGATGAACATTTCCTTTTATGAAAACCTCTATCAAAGTACATCGAACGTAAGTCTCGGTCGAATGTAATTAACTCGGGATTTTAAAAATAAATAATTCGATGGTTTGTATTTTTGCTTCTATTAATTATGTAATAAATTAATTCCAATTTGTTAATCATCGACAATGCTTTAATTTCTATATTGGATCAAGTTATATTTGTCAAGATGCATATTAACACAATATGAAGGAAGTAATTATGTTAAACAGCGCATTTGTCAGAGAGAGAGAGAGAGAGAGAGAGAGAGAGAGAGAGAGAGAGAGAGAGAACACATCGGTAATTATTAAATATCCCTATCACATGTTGTACATGTATGTTTTTCATTTACTGAATTTACTAATTCGCATTCAAAACAGGAATTACCTGCAAGTACGCATTATTTAAACATAGAAGTTAAGAATATTTTGATGAAGAAAGAAGACTTTTAAAGAAAAACATTCAAAACCAGGTTTTCTTAAAAACATAATATATAGTGTTTGGTATCGTTGGATTTGGCTCAAAATGCAGAAAAACAATATAAGTATCTGGAGAGAAAATATTGACATTTTTGTTCTTTTCTTAAAATTCCACCCTTATCTTGATTATTTGGCCTGTGGCACATTTTCACATCTCCCGCAAGACGCCCGTGGCCAGAACAAAGCTCTTAGCAGCTGTGTGTATTCACAAATAACACACACCATGGAACACGGAGGACACGGTGTATCTCCGTGGATTTTCCACCGTGGTCTTTCCACGGTGGGGTGTATAAAACTCGTGTCGTGTACTGTACTACAGATACGGATTTTGTTATCCACCTGAAAAATATCCTTCCCTACAAAACGTATGTGGCTTATTACACTCTGTAAGAGACTTTCGTAACATTATTACATTGCAAAACATAGCAAAATAGCAATATGGATGGAAAGGTCTGTGTTAAGGTAAGTGGGTTTACTCTGTTGGCTTCTATCGAAAATATAAACAAAACTGTAAAATATCAACACTCGGTAACTCTAGAAATGATGGGACATTTGTACGTGTATCTAGGTTACTGACAAACAAGTTGATGTTACATGGGATTTCAACAGTCTCGTTTTAAGTCAACATTTCTCAAATTATATGGTCGTTATAATGATCTATCTACACTAGATACAAATTATCTCACATTGTCAAAAAATAAATCTAAACTAAAATAAATTCAAATGTGTTCATGAGATGTTTCATTTTGATGGTATTTCGCGATTGAAAATGTCAGGTTAGTATCGTTGATTGCGAGTACAATACCCAACCCACATTCCTGAGTAGATATGTCAAACACACACGCCTTCTTCACCACAAACCCATCACATTTCCTTGGCTGATTTTTCAGGAGAATCTAGGGTATAATGCAAGTATAAGTATTTAGGAACATTTTTGATTAAAACAAAGCTCAATCACTAGACTAAAGAAGACAGTGTGTGTGGCAATGGTTTTTATTGAAATTTCAAATCATGAAAAATGTTCAAATCATTTTAGCGAAGTATGGACATTTCAAAATTTTCAATAATAATGATATGATAATAATAAAGCCTTATTTATCCAGGATTACATATTTAGCGATAACGCTAATATTCAATATGGTCAATGCATTAGAATGGTACAGAATCTTGCTCTTTGTAAGTATCCTGGTGTCCATGAAGACTTACTCCACTACTGACACCTTATGATGAATTTGAGATGGAAGTTAACTCATAGCTGATAAAGTTCAAATATAATGCATTTATTTTGTGTACATTTCCAGTGTTTTCATGAACTCCTACGCTTCACACCAACGTATTTTTTCATGAAGCTTGCCTGTTTAAAGCGTTCTACATGTAGTTCATGCCCCCGTGTATTTTCAAAAAAAAAATCTTTAGTTCTTAATTAGCTTTAATCATGTTGTTCAAAATTGCGTTTATATGCAGAAAGCAAAACCAAACGCAAAGTAGAGTTCCACGTCTCCCGGAAATATTTGGGACCCTTCCAACCAGATCTGAAAGTGGAAAAATATAGTGATGTCGTTATTTCTCTTGCTCCAGTTCTGTGAATAGTGTAGAAGACGATATTCAGTTTGATCTATCGTTCACCTATTAATGCAGTATCTTTTCTACTAAAAGACAATGCGTTATAAAATCAATAAGATATATATCATTTAATGTTGTTAAGTAATAATATATTCCATCGAGCTCAAATTAAAAGAAACTATAGAGTCGTCCACTTCTGCTTCATGCTTAGATTATTTTATTGAATGTAGTTATTAATGGCAAACTAACAACTCAACATTATGACAAACGGGATGATTGCAGCTTCTCCATCGTCAACTTCCCGTATTTATGTAGCAACATTCCATTATCACCTGCACATGGTGTTTATATCTCTCAACTTATTTGATACGCAAGAGATAGTTCTGCGTATGATCAGTTTTTAAATCGAAGCCAGCTACTGACAAACAAGTTGATGGTACAGGGGTTTCAACAGTGTCGTTGAAATTCAGCATTTCGCAAATTCTATGATCGTTATAACGATTTAGTTTGCCAATACAACCTATCATTGGGTCAAATGTTGTCGGACGTGTTTCATACCGATTGTTAGACCGTTCGTGGCACACTGATTTTGACTACGGATAATTCCGTTTACCAGATCGAGATATAGGGCTCACAGCGGGTGTGACCAGTCCAAACGGGGTGCTTACTCCTCCTAGGCACCTGATCCCACCTCTGGTGTATCCAGGGGTCCGTATTTGCCCAAAAACCTATTTTGTATAGTATATCTTATGAAATTGATCACTGTTCGTCATCTTCACTTTTCATACACACATCATATATATATATATATATATATATATATATATATATATATATATATAAGTGGAAAGACTTGCGCACTGTGAAATAATGTACATATTTTGTTGAGTTGAACACTTGTCACGATTTCAATGATATTTACTTACCTGTTCTACATTTAATAAGCTTATGAGATGAGAGAAATACATGAAATTGAAAATCAACATTATTTACAAATGGCATGATGTTAATTAGTCACATGTTTCTGTTAGGAGAAATTCTTACAGTGACGGATCCATATCTTAAAAGCTCTCTCTATCTCTCACAAATTAGTAAAATGAGTAGGCTCTCTCATGCGTTCTTGTAAAATACATTTATAATATACTATTAGAAGTTACGTGCTATGGGATCAGTTAAATATTTATTTTATATTCACCACATTCTTCCGAAATGACTCAAACAGTTGATACAACTGACAGATGTTGTCGACATTACGATTAAACCATTTAAATTTTACGAAAATATGAAGGATGCATTCCAGATTGTTCGTAAGAAAAAACAATGAAAACATGGGGCTATTTCTGTTATCAGATTCACCGATTCTATAAACTTTAAAATGTTTGCATTATATGTTACAGTGCATAGACTGTTCTTCTGTTAATCCCCTGCAATTAGGGAGGGAAGTCACAGACCTTTCATAGGTGACCATTAGACGGTGGCCCTATGTCACGTTAGGCTTTCCCACGATCAAATACTCTTACTGCTACATTCAACAGCGCAATTCTTAAGTCAAAATCTGTGGCACTTCTCCCACAGCTACTGACGTATGTGTGGGAGAAAATATTTGAATGGGACTAAGTTAACACACATAGAGTAATTTTATTGCCTAATACATTAGCATTGTTTGAAATAAAAGAATGTCTCGGAGAAACAATTTTAGATTTTTGAACAACTATTTCTTTTATCAAACAACACTCTAGATCTTTATGCCAGGTCTTTTACTAAAAATCCATGTTGTCCTGTATTAAAATAAAGTGGTGGAAATCCAATTCTCCTTGAATTTTATGGTAAAATTGTAAAGTGCCACCTAATTTGTCTAATTCATAATGTTTGTATTTAACAAGATTTATAAAATTAAAAAACAACATTAGGGGGATTTCAATGTCATTCTTGTTTAGTGTGTATTGTATGTTTAAATATTAGGGGATATCCCTATTATAGAGGTTGTAAATCAGTTTGTAACTTTTACAATCGTCATTCAACATTTTTCAATATGTAGTATATTTTTAATCACTGCAGAACAATATAAAACAAAGATGTGAGAGTGAGAAAACTGGTTACCATATTATTATAAAAACGGAGAGCATAAAGTAAATTACTGTAAAAAAAACTACAGAGATCAATCATCTTTATTGACCAATTTTAATTTCTTTCATACGAAGAATTAAACAATTCTTTCCGACAAAAAGAGGCACATCAGGCAGGAATCTTACACCGTCTGTATGTAAACGTTCATAACATCGGCAAAACCGGGACCTGAAAACAAAATACAGAATAATTTACTGCACTCTTTCCGATATTTCCGATATAATGACAGCAAAGGTTAGCATATTCGCTTTGGAAAATATGACCACGGGGTGACACTATGCCATTCAGTAAACTTTAAAGGGGACTTAAAGTTTACTGAACGGTTACTGAAAGGTGACAGAACAGTTACTGAACGGCGAATAAAGGGTGACTAAATGGCAGAATCTTAGTGGACTGAATGACACAGTTTCATACTTTGGATCATAGTATAATAATATGGGCAACAAAAAGAAAAAAAATATACCCATGTTTTCCAGAGAGAAAAATATATCAATGATGCCAAATAGATACACGGAGAGAGAGAGAGAGAGAGAGAGAGAGAGAGAGAGAGAGAGAGAGAGAGAGAGAGAGAAAGAGAGAGAGAAGGGTAGATATACATAATCTAGATATACATATGTAGACGTAAAGCAAAACGTACAATAGTGAGGTTGATATGTTTTACGTTATTATACTTTGATGTAAAATACTCGAATCTGATTAGTCGAAAATCATTTGAAAAACATATTGTCACCCTCTGAGAACAGAAACCACGCGCACCAGGATGATAGTATCTAGTAACGGGTGATAGTATTAAAAAATATCACATGCGTCAAATTTATATGCGTACAATTCGCTGTAGATTGTTAGACGACGTCGTTTGAGCGTTTGTAATAAACGGGAATACCTGCATAGATATTCGAGATATCACATGACAGTGATTGATTAAATGTAAACAGACGTAAGTTTTTCAGCTTTGCTGTTTATATAACAATCAGTATAATAAAATAAATATTGTATGTAGTTGAGGGTAACAATCGCCTCGGTTGACAATGGTTTCTCGGGCTGAAAATTTTCAATATTACCCTTAACTGCATGCAATATTTATATATTATCATACTCGGTCTGAAATCACTGAAGCGCTTCAACTGGATTTCACAGCCATTGTATCATATAATCAGTTGGGGATATGAGGAATGTGTTTACTATAATGTCAATTACTTCGATTCCAGTTCGTCAGTCCTGACCCTTTACTGTACATGAACAACGGGAAGACTCCCTTATTGGCCCACCGGCAGACATCTTTCTTATCTATCACCACAAACCACCCTGCATCCTTTGGACATCCGCCATAGTTTCTGTTGATGTAGAAGTGTCTTTTGACATGAGCGTGGTGCCTGAAAAGATCAAAATAGTCATAAATGTTGTAGATTTCTACGGAATAGATGTATTGCATCTGATGACATCACTAAAAGTATTTTGTTACAAACAGTACGGCTATCGTAACGACTAGATTTTCTGATAGCCATGAAAATAAAATGTACATGCATATATAAAAATCAATTTTAATTTTGAACATTCATGAAGACGTGAACTACAGCGCTGCACGCCTAAATACTTTTCAATAAGAGCTAGGATACACGCTTCCTGAGTATGCTGGCGTTTTAACGTCGCAGTTCATGCCCTTATATAAGAAAAGATTTGATAAAATAAAACTCCGCTAACATATACGTACCCTGCGATGGAGAAAAAGTTTGTTCGTGAATTCGGTTTTAGGTCGTACCAACTGCTATGTAACAATCTCGATTTGCTGAACCAGTTGATGAAGCTACTCCCACTTCCATCAAATTCCAAGTAAGCCAGCGTTTTCCCTTGACCTCCAAGTACTACACGGATCTGAAAGGTATATTTACCATGGCTACAATCAAAATGGCTTGGAATCGCAAGAAGAATCAATTTTTTTTGTATCTGAATGCTGTAACACGTCCCGTGGAAGAACGATTTTTCTCAAATAGAGATAAATGTGATAAATTTTGATATATGGCACCCAAGACTGGAGCAATTATGATTCGTTATCGTGTTAACGCCTACCGTGCATCATGTACATTTAGTTGCGACGGACGTATCATGTACCCTAGCGTTGCACTTTATCAACGTCATATCGGAAAGACTCGACACGTTTATATACAATTACATATGTTAGACAAAGAAACAGTTACTACTTATGTTAAATGTCTTAGGTTGGAAGAAGTACCGTGATCGAGAATCAATAATTGGGCGTCCTGATTGCAAAATGATCGCCCTTAAAACTAGACCACAGCGACCGGTATAATAGGAATTTTAATATGTGTCCCGTAACATATAGAGTGTATTTTAGATCACCTAATGCATATGAAAGGGTAATTTATCCTTTTCTTTTAATCTTAAATGGTCAAATATGAGCATTATACTAAGCAAATATATATTTTGATGTATTCATTAAAATGCCTTACATTTACAAATAGTTTTATTTAAAAAAAAAAACATGATACATAAATTAGTCTACTCCTAGATGCACAAATATCTATTTTTCATGTATGAATTCTTAGCAAATAAATCTGCTATTTCATATGCCAATACGAAGTCAATATAATCTCATATATCATTCCATTGTAACGGTGAAAATTTGGAGTAGTTCGGTTTATGTTCAGTGTATAAAATTGCCTGTTAGGTGGTCATTTGAACTATCAAAATTGAATTGTTTCTATGAGAGATGAAAATAACGACCATCGATCAATCTCATAACTTCCATAAACAATATAAAATAGAGAGTTAGGCAAACACTGATCCCTGGATATACCAGAGGTGGGATCAGGTGTCTGGGAGGAGCAAGGATCCCGTGTTGACCGGTCGCATCCACCGTGAGCCCGTTATCTTGATCAGGTAATCGGAGTTATTCGTAGTAAAAATCAGTGTGCCAAAAATGACCGGTATTGGCATGAAACATGTCAGACTGCATTTGACTCAATGAGAGGTTGTATTGGCAAAGTAGATCGTTTTAATAATCATAGATTTTGCGAAATTTTGCGACTTTAAACGAGATTGTTGGAAACCCTGCACCATCAATTTGTTTGTCAGTAGCCTGCTTCGATTTAAAAACTGACTATATGCAGAACAAACTCTTGCGTATCGAATCATGTGAGAGATATAAACATCATATACAGGTGCTAATAGAATATTGCTACATGTATATTTCTAAATCTTACGAAACACACTCTAACTGTAGCGAATTTGATGAAACCTGAAGGTACCGAAGATTGATCAATCTAATAACTATTGTAAAGAATGTGAAATGAAGAGCATAGTAAACACGGACCCCTGGACATACCAGACAAGGTCAACCAATTGGTATGAAACATGTATTTTCATACTTGTATCTTGCAATTATTGTAATAAACTTATCAAAAATAGTGTTTAAACTATAAACCTGGTTTTTTCAAACATCAAATCGGTAAGGGTGTTGGTAACGGCTATCTATGTGACGTCATTCTTTTGTTTAAGCGCCTCGTTATTTGTAAGGAACACACAATTCCAGACAACTACTTCATAATATGTTGATTAACTTGAGTTCAATCTTTATCATTTTAATGTAAAAATTTTCTATTAATACAGTTATTTTATTATAGAGCTTATCAAAACTGTATAAAAAAATGTCTTGAAATAATCGAAAATAAAATCCAAAGAGATAAACTGCCTCGAACCTAATATATTTTGCATTCACGAAGGTCAGGAAACAGAAGCACTTTTCACTGAATTCACGTAGGCTAATGAGAAATGTTGTAAAAATTAAACAATGTTTTATATGACAAAACTCTATACTAATATCATATATGGGATATTTAATCATTCTTATGATTTGTAAAGAATCAAATATATTTCCAATATCAGTAAATCATCGTTAAATTTAGCCTGAAGGTGTATTGTAAGTAATCCAATATTATCATGCCTCTCCATTGCTTAAAACAATAGACTGTGACCCGTTTAGGGCCATTGTTCCGTTACTTTTTTTTTAAGAAATGGAGAGGTATATGTACTTAGCATTAACTTAAACATATCGATTGTTGAATTACGTTTACTGGTAAATAAGATGAGTCCGTGTAAGGGATAAGTTGGTCAAGCACATTTTGTTCACATATAAGGTAAAATGTTTGGGTTTTAAGCCATTCAAAGTTTCGCTGCCATGTTGTATTAAACTATCTTCACCCACCTCTTCGATTATCTATATAACTTGCACATTTTCATGACTTTCCTTGTTTTTCTTTTTCAGTTTTAGAATAGATATTTGAAAGATAATAATTATCTAATTTTCAGAAGCTCAAAAATAATTGCATATTTGAACATATCATTATTTAAAGCCTGTAGTACTCATGTATTCGAGCTAACCATATGTACATACATGTAGTGTTTTATTCTATAGATAATTTATGTTCAGTTGAACAGGTAAAGCAAAAAATGTCAAATTTATCGACTAGCCACATCAGCTTGTGTATCAATCTCCTACGAAGAAAATTAACGTTTCTATTATTTTGTCGTTTAATTCATGTTCGGTGTTACTAAAATACCGATTAAGAGGCAGATCGGAGAAATACTACGGCAAGTTCGGACCTCAGAAAGATTAACTAATCTTTTTGGTTGCATATTGGAGAACAGTTATTACCAAGGGAGTCATTATCCTCGTAGCTTTTCAAAAAAAATAAAAACCTTGAAGTTGACCAACAGTAACAGTGGCAGATATACACGGAAATATTCACACCATATCTTCAGTTTAACTAACAGGTGGTGCGTTGTAGAACGCGACTGGCGGCGAGGTTTGCGCTAAAACTAAAAAGAAACCTAAATACATGTATGCTGTCTATTCTACCCTCCAGTTCCGATCCGCATAAATTTACATTAGGTAATAAATTGTATTACTTTAAAACGACTAGCAAAGTTAAAAGAACGTCAAATCTTAAGATTTTTCCATGGTGTGTGAGGATAACATTGATTAACCAGAGCAAATATAATGTACACGGTAATCTTAGGACGCAAGAGGACAATAATGTGCACCCCATGTTTAGCGTTCGAAATTCCGTATATCTCATAAAATTTTACACTTACACACACACAAGTTGAATATTCCACCCACATATCTTTGGAGATATATAGATTAACACAATGCATTAATCTTTGATTGCAATCGAGCTTATGGTTTTCTATAGTGTTATCTGTAATTATTTCAACTGCACGTGTAAGTGTATTTCTTTTACAAGGTGGAATTATAAATAGTGCAAATTGTTCTACATGACATTCAAAAACTGTGCAAGTACGTACCTTCAGAATGCTGAGATATCTCCATTTATCAATTAGAGGACTTCGAAGATGCTTTCTAGTGTCTCTCCAATTATCGAGATCAAAACCGTCCGGAATGCAACCAACAGCTGGTGTGCATCTTGAAGGTGATCTCTTGTACCATGCAGCACGGACATCGTGTTTGTTACCTTTAACAGCATGGAACACTAGCTGCCAGTCTGAAATGGATGTAAATATCAATTTATGTCATCGGATTGGTAAGATACATGCACTACTTTTGAGAGTCGAACAATTAATTTACTGTTTAGAAAATATCAACATTTCATAGAACATTTGACACTACAAAAATGACACATTATTATTTCACAAAATGAAATTGAAAACGTTTTGATCAACAATTAAAACTTACCATCTTCTTCAGATATGCCATAACTACCGGAAAGATCATGTGCAAAGAGCACGCAAACCAACATCCATGAAAACCAGATCATCTCGATTTAACTCTATAACATAACAATATTTAAAAACGAGTGAACAATATCATCAATCATATACGGAATATTTAATGAAGAGTAGGGCAAACACGGACCCCTGGAAATACCAGAAGTGAAAAGAGGTGGCCTGGAGGACAACGTATCCCCACCGACCAGTCACCTGCCGCGACCCCTACACATTGATATCATTTTAAATCGAACAGTATCTAAGTATCTCAAATAAATGAAAATGACATTGTCAGAAACCTGCCACATATGAGATCATATAAAAAATTACAACCATATCCCTCACCTAGTATACTCAGAAGACTCCTCTGGCAACTGTTAATTCGAGTATCTCAAAATGATTTCTTATATACAAAACAAAGTATCTGTAATCGAAAACACCTGCGGTTATTTAAAACACATTTTATTGCTTCAATGTTTCAATTATTATAGATTTCTTATAGAATTTTGTAAAACAGGTCCAATTTCATATCCATTACATCCTGTGACACAATTGTTTCTGAAGATAAAAGTAGATGCACCGAACTTCTCAAAGCGACTTGTACAAAATAGAATTAATGAGTAACAAAGTGTTCTCAAATATCTAAAACAATCTGTCACATCTAGCATGTTCTCGGATCAATCAACAATCGACGGCACCTATAAATCTATTAATGGTGTTCATGCTTGGATTTTTCAAAAATGGGAATACAGCCTGCATTCTGTGATTCTGGACGTTCCACATAACATCCTCCTTAAACCAAACGAAAATCCTTCCACATCCTGTCGTCAGTTCCGTAAACATTACCTTTACTAAGAAAGAGATTATATGCAGTAAGCATAAACAACATTTTAGGTCATACTTTTTTTAATCTTCTATTCATTTCAACATATTTCTAGTTCTTGTTTACATCATATATATCATATAGTATACTAGCAGTAAAAAGAAACGTAATATTTTTGTAATATGATATTCAAACACGGAGTCAAAATTTGATTAAATTTGACACTGAGTTATATTCATGCACTGTGAAAATGTTCCTTAATTGAAATTCAACCGACCGTGACCCCACTCGACGCTGTGTGCAATCAGAGGGTTTTTTTTCAAGAAAACGTGCATGCGGGGTACTCTTTCATCATTTTGTACTGGTAAATCATTACAAATCGAACCAATGGAACAGTGCTGATATTGAATGAAGTCGATTGGGATAGAGCCATTGCTCTGATAATGCAGGACATTTGCAACTCCATGTAGCCCAGCAATGCAGTGCACATGAAAAAACATTATCTCGTTTAGTTGGGCGTCTCAGAGCCACAGAGACATTGGGTGACCGTCCCTAGAGCTAACGCCCGCGCGTTACGTCGCGATGTGAAGATAGAGGCACCTGTGTCTCACACTTCCGTAACGCTTCGGGACGACCTGTCCCTTAAATTCCTCAGAATGATAGAATATTTACATAGAAAAGAAACCTAAATAGAAAAAGAAACTAACACTACAACTAAACTACAAAAGTTAATAACAAACAAAACATCTACATATTAATATCACCCAGTGTAATATGTTGCAATAGAAAAGTATGTTCTTATTGATTGTCAAGACTCAACTGGACTAATCAGTCTAACGCTGAACTAAGTAAAAAAAACAGTTATATCTATCGTGCATCCAGTGCATCCTTATAATATATCATCTGTATTTTCCAATATTGCCTTACAGCTCACACCTGTGTCAATTACTCGATATTAAATCATCTATCATTATGTATTGATAACATATCTTGTACTTGTAATCTTTGACGGTTACTAGATTGAATTTAGATGTTTTACTATCAATTCGTCGTTGCAAATGTTGATTTTTGTGTGCAAATAAATGTAGGCCCTTTTCATTCATTTGGAATCGAAACCAATTTGTTTGTAGTTATTAGAGGTTTAAAATACATGCATTAAAAACGAGACAAGTATTGTACATTGTTTACTTGTCATACTAACTAAAAACACAAACTTTGATTCACAAGCGTAATTTTAATTTCATCTAATACGGTAATTTGGTAAAGATTAAAGGTAGACATGAAAGGATTCTAAATTTGGTAATGTTCTTGTATTCATTAATACATACATACATACATTACTAACAATGAGACTGTATCCCGTCAACGTAAACATTTTTAGGTCATATCTTTTCTTATTTTATATATATCTAATCATATTTCAGGTTTCTTGTTTACATCATGTATTTCATATAATGTACTAGCAGTAAAAAGAAACAAGTCCGTTTTGTGTAATATGATGTTTATCACGAGGAAAGAATTTGATTAAATTTGACACTGATGTTACTTTCATGGACTTTAGTTGAAATTCAGCCGACCGTGACCCCATTCGCCGTTGCGTGCAATCAGCATTCTTTTTTCAAGAAAGCATACATGTAGGGTACTCTTTCACCATTATGTGCTGGTAAATCATTACAAATAGAACCACTGGAACAGTGCCGAGACTGAATGAAGTCGATTGGGATAGAGTCATTCCTCTGATAATACAGGGACATTTACAACGTCATGTAGCCCAGTAATATGGTGTACATGAGATAACACTATACCGTTTAGTTGTGCGTCTCATAGCCACAGAAAGATCGGGTTATCGACCTGGGAGAGAACGGCCGTGCGTTACGTCACGACGTCAAGATATATATATATATATATATATATATATATATATATATATATATATATAGCACACCCGTAATCGATTTCATACGCCGATAGAGATTACATGCCACATTCTCGGTACTCATGGTCGGCCAATGTGTTCAGAAAAGGTTAGGAATTGTTATTGGAGTTTCATTCAAGGCCACGACGTCACTATGTTCGTCCGCCACTTACGCAAAGGTAACGCCACTATCAAATGCAGTGACTGCTTGCAACTGCACCTAATCGGTTTTGTTTGGCCCATTGGATACGCATGATCTTTACTGACAAGTCTATCTTTTACACTCTATAGGTCAGAGGGACCACGACGTGTCTATCGACGTAATGGTGAGCGACATTCTGACACTTGCGTAACGGAAAGCAACAAAATTGGGATGTAAGATATGTTATGGTATGAACAGAGTTATCTCAAGAGGTGAAAACACCTCACATTGTCATACACAGCAATGTTACAGCAGTACCAAATCGGGGTATTGGGACAGCACGTGTTTTTATCTATCAACGCAACCCTACGTTGCAGCAGGACTAGGTGAATTCGCATGTTGTTAAGGTCTGTTGTGAGTTTCAAGTTCAAAACAACGTCAGAATTCTTTATTTACCAGCATAAAGTTCCGATTTGTCCCCAATCGAGCGTTTGTGGGACGAGCTGGATAGAAGGTTTAGGGAGCGCGTTAACGTTCGACATAACGACACTCAACTCACGTAGGTCTTTATTCAGGAGTGGAATAATATCCCTCAGAGGTCAATAAACAATTTGATAGGGTCAATTTTAAGGAGAGTAAGAGCAGCCTGAAGCCGTGGGTAGGCATTCAAGCTACTTATTTAGATTGGGAAACGGCGTAGTTGTTTTACGGATATCAATGCAAACGCGGGCTGCTTAATTTAGGCATATGTTTGGCGCTTACGACCGTTCATTAGGAATGTATCTTTATCGTCTCACACCTGCATTGTTCATGCATCTAGTGTATCCTTATAAATTATGATCTATATTTTTCATTGTTGGCTTACAGCTCACATATGTCAAAGACTCGATATGAAATCATGAAGTATTATAAAGTATGTTGGGAGGTTACTAAATTGAATTTAAACGTTTTACTTTTCATTGTTCATTTTGAATATTGATGTTTTTGTGCAAATAAATGCAAGATTTTTTTTATTAATTTGTAATAGAAGCCATGGATATATTTTTTTAGAGTTATTAGAGGTTTGAAATGTATTCATTATATAAAAGAGACTAAGTATTGTGAATCGATTTACCTGTCATAATAATTAACAAACATAAAATTCACAAGTGTAATATAATTTCATCCGATATGGTAATTTGGTAAATATTAAGGGTAGAATTAAAAGGATTTTTAATTCATTAATGTTAATGCAACATGCGTACACACATATATCTGTATACATACACACATACATAGATGCATGTTCATACATACATAGTCTTAAATATTCTTTATTTTAGAGATGTGTCATAGCTATATACTCCCAATATGTTCTACATTGTATTCTGATGTTTATTAAAGCAACAAAATATATAATTACTAGTTTTCCCCACCTGCATTTTTCTTGAAACAACGCACTGTACGTGTATCGAGAACTTTGTTACCAGCATTATATTTCATAATTTTTATTTGTTTCATTTCTTCATGAAGATGTGTTGTAAATAACTGGGTATCTCAATTTCTACCTGAAAGGGTGAAGTTATCGAACAGTGCTCAATCTCATATTTTTATAAAGATTCAAATTTTCGTAAAGGGCAAATATGGACCCTAGAAACACCAGAAGTGGAATCAGGTGCCTAGGTGAAGGAGGCATCCCCTATTTACCGGTCACATAAGCCGTGAGCTACATCATAAACAGATATTTTTTTTCATCAATTCTAATGCATTGATTTTACTCTGTTTATTTTCTAAAGACTTCAAAATAATATGCAACCTTCTTCTACCACAGTAAAGCTGGTCTTTCGGACACTATGTCATTTCTCGACTCAAAAAGGAATAGCAGATTCGCCAGTGTTTAGGTTATACATGGTATACAAATTATTTACATGAATAGACGATACAGAAATAATGTTATTGACTTTACAAAACTCTCCACATGAGAGTAACAGAGTGGATCTACAGCATGACGTTAGAAATCAATTATAATGTTGAATGATATTAGTGACTGGAAACAAATCTATAACAGAAAAATATCAGACCTTCGAGATAGTAAAATAAAAAAATTGATAATATTGCACCCTTCCTCTTAGACACTGGGGGGTGTCACGTAACATATGTTCTGTAGTATCCTCATATTTATACAGATTACATTGCATTACTCAGCTTGAAAGGTTTTACCGTATATCTTTGTAAATGCTGAATCGATGGATGTAAAATTACATGAAAGCAGAAAAATGAAATGTTCTGTTCAATAAAGGAAAACAAATCTTACAGAGAAAAATAAAAAATATATCTGAGTTTCCATACCTCATATTCCCTATTCCCTCATATTCCTTAACTCAACACTCTCGTTTCTGCTATTAAGAATATACGAAGTAATTGCTAGAATGAATTTATTTTTGGTGTCGTGGTTTCACATGTGTACAATAATCTATTTTCGTCTTTCAGTGAAACGGTCAGACTTCGCCCTCACATCTCATACTGTCTGAATGTAGACGTACATAATATCTGCGTACCCGTGATCTGAAAAAAAAACATATCATAATACTACATCTACAACATGAAATTCCCATGTGTCCTCACAAAGCACCACATGTTCTCTAGTGCTGAAAAGTAGAAACTATATGTATCTGGAATCTGAACTACATGTTTGAATCTCTAATTATACAAATGGAATACTTGAATCTTTTCTTTAAAAAAAAGTTTGAATCTAATTTACAATTACGATGCGTAACAATTTGACTAAATTCGGCTCGGCTGAATGTTTGGACTAACGGCTTCACTGAATCTCAGAGCAGTCCTTAATAATTCATGTCTGGAATTTTTTTTTCAGCTTCGGCTGGTTTAGCAATTAATGTGCAGTTAGGTGACACTGATGTTCGTTTCAAATATTACACTATTTCTATATCACGACATCAATATAGGGAAATTGATATACATGCATAAGATTAAGATTTGTTGTACAAATACACTTTAGAAGATTTCTAAACGCGCAATCGTATTTTAGATATTTGAATCATATTTCCCTGAAACCGAACGGTTCCTCACTAATACATGTACAAATTACAATTGTCTTTGCCCAAAGATACGTTGTGGTACTCTGGTTCAAACTTGTCAATCTGCATGGTTCTTGCAATGAAGAAGACTTGTTACAACGATGGAAAATGTTTACAGACAATAAATAGACGATAGACAAACTAACTACAAGCAGAAAAAGCTCATTTGAGTCTGCAACCGAGGTATAGTACATATAGAATTATGTGATACTACTAAAAACAACTCTCTCTCTCTCTCTCTCTCTCTCTCTCTCTCTCTCTCTCTCTCTCTCTCTCTCTTACCCTGACCCCACTGAGTAATTATTGACCCTTTATTATAGATAAAGAGCGGATGGTTTCCATTGTTTGCCCAGGTGCACACTCCATCAGTACTGTCTAACACCAAAAACCATCCAGCATTACTGGCACATCCACGGGAATCCCTGTTGACAGAGTGATGTCATTTTTACAAGTAAAGAATTTAATTTTAGATCACCTGCGATTCCCACACTCTGAGACTGATCATGGAAACTGCAAAATGTATTAATTCAAAATGGCGTTTAATGTTAAAATATTGTATTCACACTTTTATAGAGAAGTAGGTTGTGTTGGATGTCTTGAGATCGGACCAACTACTATGGAGAAGTCTGGACTTGCTAAACCAGTTTCGTTTGTCGCTTCCACTTCCATCAAATTCTAAGAACGCAAATATGTTTCCCTGTCCACCGAATGTTACTCGAATCTGTAAATACAATATCCAAAACAATCATTTACAATTGAATATCCCAAGTACTTGTATTTATGTTTGATGTACATTGTTTTGCCGACACTTCAAATAAAATTCACGTTTTGCGAAGACATCTAACGATGTTTGGAAATTTGAAAATTGAAGAACATTTTCCATTTTAATGTCTCCTCACGAAAGAAATGATAACGTTTTATCTTTCTATTTGAAATAATATCGTACTAGGTGCAAATGAAGCGCCTAGTAGTCAAGAAAACAAGACAATATATTTTTTTCAAAAAATATATATTTGAATTCCAGAAGAATGTGCAGTGTATCATTTTCATATTGGAATTTCCATATAGTCTAGCATTTCTCATCAGCAGTAGGACACAATACACATAACCTATTTATACGTTATTCAGCTACATGTAAATACATGTCTTACAATGTAGCAGAAATCAAGTTTCTTTGGGTTTTTTTTGGGGGGTTGGGGGGTTGGGGGGGGGGGGTCTTTTTCAGTACCGCATAATTCAGTAATACTTTGTGAGTAAACAATATTCACGTTAGTTTGCGAGAGGCTTCTTTCGCGTTATCAAAATATTGATTAATAATTCATATTGAATTAAGTGCTTTTATGGTAGCATAGCGATCTTTATTTTACGTTATTTCGAACAGACTGAACGACGACTTTAATAATTTTAGTCCTTAATCTAAAATGAAAAAGGTAAGCAAATATATAAACATACTTTCACAATATTGAGTGATTTCCATTTGTCAATTAGAGGACTTCGGAGATGTGTCACATTGTCCCTCCAGTTATCCAGATTGAATTTAAGAGGAAGACAACCTGAGTCTGTTGCACATACTGCCGGGGACATTGTATTCCAGGCATGAAGAACACTCTTTCCGTTACCACTCACTGCATGAAAAACTAATTTCCAATCTGAAAATGAATATCAGAATTGAAATGGTGTATATCAACTTGTAGTCTCTAAATGACGAATTCTTAGCTTGCCATAGCTTCTTTCGTTAAAATCACAGTAATACACTTCTGGCAACACCAGGAATGTAACTGCAAACTTTATTTGAGTGAAGAGCTGATGAAAGTCAATAAAATGTTAGAATCTGTCTATATTTTGTTTTGGTGACTGCTCCTCAGTTTCGTCAAGCTCCTCAAATTCAAAACGGAAACTCGGCGTCATGTTAGGCGAGATGGTACACTAACGCATTTTCATTGAACACTATGGATGAGTATCATCAGTGGTTAGTCTAACTCAATATCCCGCCTTTCCGTTTTTCCATCTCATCATGGGTCTATAATAAAGAGTGAAAACGAGCAATGCTTGGAGGAGGGGTTGTGAAAAAACCAACATTTTGTGGCACTACACCCACAACTGGTGACGTCTTTACATGTTTAAAAATATAAACAACATACAGACAACACATTTTCAAAGTGTTCATACATGTTAGATAATTGACATTAAATGACTGAGTGTGTGAGTACATTGTAAGTGGATAGATGGGTGTGGTCGAGGCATCATCATATAGTTTACATTTAAATTTCAAAGACCCTCAGCAGTAAAGTTTGCAGTAATCCAAAATCGATCGATCCTTGCACTACAACTCGATTTTCAATCGACATATTTGTCGGAATAAGACGTGTTGAACCTTTTCATTGTTCTACCATAATTCCAATTTCTTTCTTCACTTTCGTAATCTTCATAGATTGTGAACTCTGGGTTTTTTTTTTTTTGTCGATCTAGTTATCCAATACAACCTATCATTGGGTCAAATGTTGTTTGACGTGTTTCATATACCGATTGTTAGGCCATCCTTGGCACACTTATTTTGACTACGGATAACTCCGTTTACCTGATCAAGATATGGGGTTCACGGCGGGTGTGACCTTTCGACAGGAAATACTTACTCACCTAGGCACTTGCTCCCACCTCTGGTCTATCCAGGTGGCGTGTTTGCCGAGTTCTCTATTTTGTGTTAGTATTGATTATAGGAGTTATGAAATTGATCACTGTCAGTTATCTACACCTTTCCTTTAATAAATCTTAAGAAAAACAGGATAAGACATAAATATAATTTTTATAGAATTACTCAACTTTCTGAAGCTGTGTATAGCACAACAAACCGGCACTTACTATCTCCGTGTCCATACACTACGCTCGTCGAGAAAACCATCAAACCGAGAAACCGTAAAACGCCAGATGAGGAGGACATGGTGAACTAAATAAAATAATGGAATTTACCGAGATCATTTTAAAAATCATTTCCGGACGGTATCGAATATATCAATCAACAATTGAAGTTGCCAAATTCCAGATAAAAGATACGGTGCTGTCATCAACTTTGATTATAGGACACATTTGCTATCCTGTGTACATATACGGGGACAGATCTGAACTGCTCAACGTTGAGTAATGATCTACTCTTTGTAGTTATAAGAATATTTTTCGTTTTCACAAATTTGTTTCGAAAGAAATAAAAGAAAAACTCTCACCTTGTTTTAACTATGTATCCACTGTACAATTTCCTAAACCACAAAAGCTTTAACTTATATAGAAATACAAAAAGATAACTCCACCCTCTAAGAATTTCCGTCCTTTGCTTGATCTTATCGCCTTACATTGTTCCTCCCAAATATTCTACGCATTTTATCTATCAAAGGCAAGTATCGCTATATCCTTATAGATTGATTCCGTTCGATAAATCGAGTAGAGGACATTAAGAAAACAAATTAAAACTTCATCAATAAATTATCATACATATCATAAACACGGACGATCGGCCATTGTAAATGAAATCATCTTCAGTATCATGGTGCTCATGTACATGTAGAGTGCCTAAAATCTTGTGAAAAAAACACTCAAACACACATACAGCATATGATCACTCACACACTAACGGTTGCGTTGCTATATCACCTCTCACAATGAATTGTGTGGTATTCACCCACCTATGTAACCCAAAAAGTCAAAAATATATTACCTCTAATTGTTGTTTTAATCATTTCTTATAGCATCTTTGGTATTGTAGTTCCCGTACCCTACTAGAGTGAATTGGCATACCATTTTGTTTTCTTCGTTTCCGTTTCACTGTTTCAATACAGTTTCCAGTGACGTGAACTAATGTCGTTTTGCAACAGAACATATTATAAAACTCGGATCTTTGTTTTAAGCAAACATTGTCAGCCTTTACAAGACATTCAACCCTCGTGGTTCATCTCACAATTTAGAAATTTTGATTGAAAGCATGCTCAAAACATTAGTGTTATGCAAATTGGAATTACTTCTGTTTTAGTACAGGTAGCTAATAACAGCATCATGTACTGCTAATCAAAACTTTCATCTAAAAATATTTTTGATTTCCTAGTCTGACTAAATTCTACGTATGATATGTTTAAATGTGTTAATATCAAATTGGGAGGGGGGGGGGCTTACCGATAGTGTGTTTCATTTTATCCTGAAGGGATAATACATTTAAATTTGCAGAGACAATGAAATATAATATCAACTCAAAGAAGAAAAATGTTGCAAAAATTTCAATCGAGCCTAAAAGATAAAATTTTGATATATGTACCGGTAACTACCAAAGATTATTAATGTAATTTATGAACATCATTTTACATTTGTATGGATTCGTGCACTTTTAAACACAAAGCTTACATGTGCTTATCCGATATTATCTAACTGAAAAAGAATAAGCAGCCATATAACATTTTGAAGTGAAATTTGGAATTCATTTTCGTTTAAATCGCATGTGTATAGAATACTGTGTTGCTCCATTTTTTCAAACCTTGGAAATTAAAGTATCTAGAGTTGCTGTTGTTTTCAGTTGTATGTATCTTTGTAACATAATACATGTACTGGTTCATATAATATCTGTATAATACTGTGGTCTGTATATATGTTTTGGAACTAATTCGGTTATGCTGTATAAATAAAGGTAATATCAACATTATTATCTTTATTGCTATCATTATCATAATTATCAAGTCCCGTGGTGATTCGGTTTAGACTAGGTCTTCAGTACACCTTGATTGTTTTAAGAGGCGACTAAATAAGGCAGTCCTTTGAAAAACACAGAAAAGGTGCGTTTTAGTTTTCTCGCCTTTTGGGATTTAGAAAAAGTAATATTTAGTGAAATATCTCTTAACTTTTCCTTAACTATTCTGGAATATAAGAAATGAGTATAATATACATACATGTTCACGTTGGGGGAGGGGTGTTTTTTTTTTTGTATCTGCTGTCACAGTCCCTTAACTTTTTTGTTATGTATCCAATGCTACATCTCAATACATGTAATTATTCAAGAATTTCATGAAGCTAAGGATGCACTGCATGGTCCCGTATCCCGAGACCATTGTCCTTTGAAATTTAATTGGAAAGATAATATTCAAATGTATAACAACACATATGGTGCTGTATTTGTTATTTTGTTTGTCTTTTGAACTTTGATAACATCAATAACTCAATTATGTGATAAAAAGTGCAATAAAGCTGTCAATATTGCGTTTTTTCCTCGTTCAGAGGTTCTGATTTATGATGGTTTTCACAATGATTGTGCCTTCTATCCTCAATATTCATATTAAACAAAATATCGTACATTTCACCTTCCCTCTAAGAACAATGTACCCTTTTCCACACAAATCTTATTAAAAAAGATTTGCGAATCTTGTTCTCTAGGTGAAGATAACGAACAGTGATCAATGTTTTCAAATATCTTTATCTAGGAATATGAAATGTACAAGGAGTGAATCTGGATAAAAATATGTATGTAAAATTAAATATGTTAAAGACAAACTGAGGGAAGAAATCAGCTATATACGTTAATGTACAATATATCACGTAATACTATAGGTAAAAGAACGTTATGAAGAGGGAAGTTGGTGTATTGTAAAGAAATATATACATAATGTGTCTGATATATGGAATACTGTTAACAGGTACCAGACATAATGTGTCTGACATTTGGAATACTGTTAACAAGTACATGACATACTGTGTCTGACATATGGAATACTGTTAGCAGAAACATCTCTTTCAAAATTCAAGGCAAACACAATGTTGTGGTGCTCCTTTTTTTCAGGACCAATGTCGTAAAACCAAATATATGTATTTACTTATTGGAAACACAACCTTTAAAATATACAAAGATAAAATTGAATGCATGTATTATATAGATTAGAATCTTTAAGTAAACCGTCATACGATATGTAAACAATTGTTTAAAAAATCAATTTCATTTTATCCAATGTTATTAAACTATCTAAATGTTACATTGAACACAAATCAAATGTTTTTAAAATCTTACGGAGGTAAAGGAACATAACTATTGTGAGGAGACCAGTCCTATCTATCCTATGTAGATACGGTTTAGAATAGGTTCAGTACCCCTTGCTTGGGGCGGTCCTTCGAATGAGATTGCTAAAGCCAAGACAGCGAGTCACAGCAGGTGTGACACGATAAAGATCCCTCGCTACTCAAAGGTTGCACATAAGTTCCAAGATAAGACCTAAATTTTGAAGCCCTTAACCTGCAACGGTGACGTCTCCATATCAGTGAAAAATTCTCAAGAGAGACGTTAAACAGCATACAACCAAACACCTAGTCCTTCCTTGGTATAGGGACGTGAGGGGACTCTTTCTCTTTGATGATACATCTCTCTTAAACAACTGTATTATATTCAGTGATATATCTTTGACTATTAGAGATAGCATTTTCATAACTTACACACAATGTACCAATTTACATTGTAAAGGAATAGCTAACAGTGTACTAATTATTTCGTTATTCCCCGATGGGAGTGTTCATCAAGAATAAAGAAATTAAATCATTACAGGTAAATATTTAAACACATATTATACCACGAATAAGCAATAAAAATGGAAGAAAATGTTTTGAGAAATACATATACATGTACAAACCTACGCTTTAGGAGTATTTAACCAGACGCAATTTCCTTAAGGTTACGAATAATAGAAATCGCTAGCCGTTTGTTGACAGCAAATTTTAAAGACTGATGTCTAGTACCTGCACCCCACATAACCCGCTTAATCTACTTACGTTTTTACCACCCTTGGGCTACATGTATAAGGTCAAGTAAAATCTTCTTATCACCTATTTTTGACTTCCATCGGTAAAACACATTTCTGCTTTTTCTCCTGAGCTACAGATTTAATTTCAACCAAACTTGCTATAAAATATCCCTGGTTGACGGAGATTTCAAAACTGTTCAATTGAAGGGTAACATACTTTCCAAAGAGGGGGGAAATTCAGAAATAGTAAAAATATATTAGCTTCATGATAAGAAACTTCTTCACAATAGATTATCCATCATGGAAAAGAATGCATTTATGTATCTATTACAAACGAAAAGACAATTTGGGCATCCTCTTTAAGAGCATATTCACAATTTGGACTAAGAATGGTATTGCATCTATATATAAGTCATAATTCAAAATACAGGTATGCCTAAATTTCTTATAAAAATATATTTGGAAACCATTTTCCTGCAACAAAGTAATAAAATCCCGAAAAGCCATGACACTGTATCTAGAATGTACTCATCGTAAGGTTTTGGTTTTTTCATGGGTATAAAGATGGTTAAAAATTCTTTTGAAATAAAAAGCAGGTTCACGCTAACCTAAGTGTGTATCATATCCTCTAGTGATCAGGCTATCTACAAGTGGCTCACGACATTCGATGGTTAGCAGGAAATGTTGACTCCTCTCCTCTACAATATGTTCTAAAAGAATTTGAAAATATCACCCAAACACGAGTGTAATAGGCTGAATTTTATTTAGCGTTAAAGGGGCAGAGACGCGATTTGAGCTTTAAAAAATCAACATTTATATTTGTCCATTTACATTTATTACAATGCTTAACTGAAGTATTTCTAATAGTCAACCAAACTTTGAGTATCATTTGTTGAGTTACAAGTAAGATAGAGCACTTACAACCATTTGTTATGTAAACAAAGTTCGTGTCATGTTTTTGTTTACATATAGATTGCTTTATGTTATAGAAAATATGTTTTGAAATAAAAATTATCTTTTTAAGAATTATTCAATTACGAGATGATTTTATGAGAGTCGTGTTTGTGATGACGAAAGGTATTTCACAACACGTGTTCGAAAACGTCGTATACATTATGTAAATGTATATGTCACAGCTTGTAAGACAATTGTCTTAAAGTGTTCAACTTTAATTAAATCTTCTTAAAGATAATATCCATAATAAACATTATAATTTCTGTCACACAATGTTAATATTTTATCTCTTTGAACTGCTCTTTGTATGTACCTTTCTTATCACTGATGTTTTCAATCTTCAATAGCAGTTCAATATTTGTTGTAAATGTGATTTTCTTTTCGATACCAATTTAAAGTTGCAAGCATTTTCATAAACGATGTCAATACGGAAAAAACGAGGAATTCTAAAATTCACCTCCACATTTTTATCACTTGAATACCTATAACGTATACGTACGTTTTAATCACAAGTAGTTTATATCTTAAATAAACACACTCATTAAATTTTTAGAATTTATTCCATATTATCGGACACTAAAATATGTGTGAAAGTTCACTCTTCATTCTTCATCATGAAAGTGAATTTGCCGATTCCTCGTGGAAATCTTTCAAAACAACTCTCCATGAGCAGTACCTGTTTTGGTCGCTAGTAAGTTTGACCAGAACAACGTGGTAGAGAAGGGTGTCTTGGGTTTTATTTGTTTTTCTCTGTTTACTGTTGATTCTGATGTTGATAAGACAGGCAGCATTCAGTCATTGTAATGATTCATAACTCTTCCGCATAGGTCTCGTTTCTTTGTATGGGCTAAATATGAAAAACAAGAACTTGATACATTGTCAGAATGGGTTAAAAGCATAAGAGGGATATTAAAATCCCGCATTAGACACATGAAAACAAAGGTACGTACCATCTATCCTTCTGTGTTTAGTAAACCAGAAGTGATAAAAGAATTAGATAGGTTACATGAGGAATATGTTTTGGTTCCAGCTGACAAAGCTAGTAACAACATTGTCTTTGTTTGTAAGGCTCATTATTACAACTGTATTTTAAACGAACTTGGCATTAATTCCACTTTTGGTAATCATACTTATACTCCAACTGCCCTTTCAAAAGACGAAATTCTTCAAAACCATGCTTCAGTTTTAGACACATTTAATATTCCAGTCAATGAGTCGAATGAATATGAGTTACCGTACCTATACTGGATTTCTAAACTACATAAAAACCCTTACAAGCAAAGATACATTGCTGGATCCAGTGAGTGCTCTACCAAGCCCCTATCTTTGCTCCTCACGAAAATGTTAACAGCTGTGAAGGAGAAACTTCAAATTTAATGTGCGACTACATATGCCAGAAGTGGTGTTAATCAAATGTGGATTCTAAAAAATTCTAAAGAACTTTTAGTAAACTTGAAATCACAGAATTTTCCCCAAATCAATAGCATTAAAACCTATGACTTTTCAACACTATACACGACCATTTCTCACGATAAATTAAAGACTAGACTTTTTGACATCATAGACAGTTGCTTCTTCAACAAAAACGGAAAACGGAAATATTCATATCTAGTGATCAGTCATTCAAAAACTTACTTTGTTAAACACCACTCTGATTCCACGCACAAGTACTCTGAAGTTGAAATAAAAAATATGCTAGAGTTCCTCATTGACAATATCTTCGTGGTCTTTGGTGATCAGGTCTTCCAACAGTCTGTTGGAATTCCCATGGGCACGAATTGTGCTCCTTTCTTAGCTGACCTGTTTTTATATTCATATGAAGCAGAATTTATTCAAAAACTTCGACGTGAGAAGAAAAAATCTCTCGCTGTGACCTTCAATTCGACTTTTAGATATATCGATGACGTTTTGTCTATTAACAATGATAGCTTTCATTCATATGTCGATTTGATATATCCCTGTGAGCTCGAAATAAAGGACAACACAGAGTCGTCCACTTCTGCTTGATGCTTAGATATTTTATTGAAAGTAGACATTAACGGCAAACTAACAACTCAACTGTATGACAAACGGGATGATTTCAGCTTCTCCATCGTCAACTTCCCACATTTATGTAGCAATATTCCATTATCACCTGCATATGATGTTTATATATCTCAACTGATTCGATATGCAAGAGCTTGTTCTGGGTATAGTGAGTTTTTAAATCGAGGTAAGCTACTGACAAACAAGTTAATGGTACAGGGATTTCAACAGTCTCGATTGAAGTCAGCATTTCGCAAATTATATGGTCGTTATAACGATCTAGTTCGTCAATACAATCTCGCATTGGGTCAAATGCTGTCTGACGTGTTTCATACCGATTGTTAAGCCGTTCTTGTCACACTGATTTTGACTGCGGATAACTCCGTTTACCTGATCAGGATATGGGGCTCACGGCGGGTTTGACCGGTCAACAGGGGATGCTTACTCCTCCTAGGCACCTGATCCCACCTCTGGTGTGTCCAGGGGTCCGTGTTTGCCCAACTATGTATTTTGTATTGCTTGTAGGAGTTATGAGATTGATCACTGTTCCTTATCTTCACCTTGCATGAAGTTGTTTGTCTAGACACCTGGTCCTACCTATGGGGTATCCAGGGGTCCGTGTTTGTCCAACCTTTATTTTGCATTGCTTATAAGGGTTATGAGATTGATCACTTTCCATTATCTTCGCCGTTTGTTGTATGTTCTTTTCATAATTTCATAATTTTTCTTTCATATTCACAGGTAACCAGCTTTAGGTGAAATTCCACAACTTTAGACATATGCGAAGCTCTCATGGCCATGACAGTGAGGTTTTCTGTCATCAATCTCATTTCTAAGTGCCGAGGATTTAGAAAAGCCTTTGTTTATGTCTTAGGTTTGACGCGACCAGACTAGTGCGAGACTCGAACACCTGATTAAAAGTCGAAAGTGTATCAATGAGCTATCATGACCGGTGAATAGGTGTGTGATATTTTGGAATCCTGTTTTCATTAAAGACAACGGTATATGTGCAAGATGATCCAAAATATCTGCAAATATCTGGAATGCACTCATTTTGGGGGATAAATAATCATACCCTTCTCTGAATGGACCTTCTCTCTTTTAAACATATGGACATATTTGTAAAAGAAATAAACAATTTATGAAACAGAATTAATGTTTCCATCTGCGGCACAGGTGTAACAAAAATTAAACTACCTACTGTTTACTCGCTAATGTTCATCACATTACTACCTACATCAATAATAAACTATCGACTGAGTCTTCATTAAAGGTCTTTATGTTCCACAATACATTGATTAGATATTTGAAATTAATCAGAAAGATGGAAATGATTGAAGCTTTTGATCTGATTCAAGGGGTGGTAATTGCATCAGATTGCATTTTAGATTTTGGAAATTGGACTGACTTCTGAATAGGTGGAGTCAGCATATTAGTCTATATAAGTAAAGACATTGTTTCCGACAAACTATACTATTCGTACAAATACATGTACAACAAGGTGAGTTAATTTTAAATGTCGGAAGCAGGCTAATTTTTTTTAAATTCTAAACTTGATCGATAGTTCAAAGACCAGTTTCTTAAACATTGTGGCTTCGTAGAATAGCGCTCAAAAATTATCTCAAAATCTACAGATGAAGGTATAGAAAGTTGACTTCAGCGAAGGGAATCTTATGTACTTCCCATTGAATCTTATTTTATTTATTTTGTATTTTAGATGATGTTGTTAGGCTTTAGCTGTTGTGCTTGGTTTTCTCTGGTTCTCGTTGCTGTTTTGGCTCAAGATGACGGACACGTTTACACAGATGGTAAGATATAATCTGATACACCTACCGTGGTATGTCCTTATGTTCAGGGTCCATCACTGAACATAAGGACATACCACGGTAGGTGTATCTATGATATCCAAAGTACTTATCTATATATTTCAACAACTTGAAATAATGATCATTACCTCTGAATTTGTTTTTGTTGATATTATTGTTGTTTCTTCCGCCCTGGCCATGAAGTGATATGATAAAATAATGAAATAATAGTGTTATCCTTTTTAGTCCTATCGTCAAAATTCAGCTCCTTGTCATTGTGTAAAGGTCTGCGTATTTGAAGATATATCATGAAAATACTCGTGTTAAGCTCTTTAATTGGTTCAGGTTGAATATCATATTGACATTTTTAATTGTGTTTCTTGGACTAAAAATGTCAAACAATTCATAGTTTTCACTCACTAACCCAAGCCTGGGGGTTATACAACTCTTACTGTAATCATATTCAAACTCAGCCATGTTTCTGTTGAGTACAACTCTGAGCAAGTTTAGAAACATGCTCAAAAAATCTTAAGCATGTACTCCATTTGAGTGTGAGAATGATTTTATAAAAGTTTCATAACCTTTACTTTTGAGTATGAGTACGATTTAGAACACAGAGTTTGAGTTTGAGTATGAAAACGTGCTCAAAAAGTTTTATAACTTCCAGGCCTGTACTACGTGAACATTTTGAATTGAAATCGAAATTATAGATACGTCACAAGAAGACACAGGTCAATTTGAATTTGGTTCAGGTCAAACACATGTATGCCCCCTGGACTTGAAACAATTTTTCCCACTCATTATCTCAGGCATATATTAACTCAGTCATTGGTCAATTGGAACTGAAGGATATAAATATAGGCCGCGAAGTACACAACTACACCAAATGAATCGTTCAATTCTTGACTAGAACCATCCCGTTCCAACACCAAACTGTTCCGTTCAAAGCCTTCCGTTCCCAGGCCAAACCGTTCCGTTCCCATCTTAAACAATTCTTTCTTGATAAAACGTTTGTTCCCTAATGTCTTTCGTCTCCACATGGTAATTCGGAACACGCCTAGTGTTATCGAATCATTGTAGATCAATATTTTGCTCAGACGGAGATGAAGAAGACAAATTAGATTTAATGTCAAATGGAGCGGCACATTTGTGTAGTAGAGAATTTTTTCGGGGTCAAACAAA
The DNA here is from genome assembly GCF_947568905.1 of Ostrea edulis. Taxonomy (NCBI): domain Eukaryota; kingdom Metazoa; phylum Mollusca; class Bivalvia; order Ostreida; family Ostreidae; genus Ostrea; species Ostrea edulis. The sequence goes on along the minus strand of NC_079166.1, from coordinate 69,039,573 downwards.
AAAGTCTTTATTTTTAGATATACAAATTTTTGGATTATTTGTTGAATGTAAGTGCATTCAAGTCTAAAATTATACATAAATGTAATTGACCTGTTTTGATCGAATCGTTGGAAGATTGAAATCGAGTCTTTACTCCCCTTAATCTTTAGCTAATAATGTTTTCATTTGTGTTTGTGAATTACGAAACTACGAGTTGCTATGGCAGCGGTGTATTTTGATGAAGATTAGTGTACACGGATGAGAACTTAGCTTCCCTGATATCGTCTTAAATAGTTAAAGTGTTTATTTAAGTTTGCGTACCAAACCTATACCATTACATGTACATACATGTACAAATACCGCCAATTATTTCCCAAATATTGAAACAGTGTGGGCTTTCCTTTACTAAACTGAAATACAACGTGCAGAGTGTTAAGTTTTCTTTCTTTTCAATCAGTAATGACCTTTTATCTATTTCAAATGTTGATAGGGAGTTTTCGTTTTGAATGTGTGACTTGTATCATGACAAATGCACAGTCGACATCTACATTGTACATTGATGATAAATGAATATGGACTACTTTTACAAGGCTCATTTTATATCAAAGATATTTGGAAAAATATGAATTTAATTTGATATTAACAGAACAAACAAGAACAAGAATAAAAATCCCCGTTACCAATTGTAAGCAATTGTATATTTGAACTCACTGTTATATAATTTCAGACTATCTAATATGTCAAACGAAAATAAATTGTCAGTATCGTATTTCAATGGTTCCATCCACTTCTATTAAGCCCACAAGGTAGTAGTTACATAGACTGAAGTTTTATTTTTATTTAAAAAAATATTTTTAGATGAATAAATATACTTTCATAAATTTCAATGAACTTACAATTGTGAAGCTACGAGTGATTGACTAAATGTCCAGAAAAAATACATATACAAACTGAAATATTTTAAATAATATACGAGGGTTGTCCAACACGTTCGTGGACAAAAACAGTTTTGGTTCTTTTTGCATTTATTGGTTCACTTTGCAGTTACGATCGCCGTTCCGTTTTCGTTCACCGTTTCACTGGTGTAGTTGCATGTTACAGGGTCTATATATCTCGAGAATACATATACCAAGTACTTATATGGGTTCGGTCGGGTAACTGTTGGCAAATGAATGATTCTTGAGTTAAAGAAAATTTAAACATTCAGCATCTGTCTTTTTTTTTTTTTTTTTTTTAGAAATTTCGCTATAGTTGACATTGTCTTCGCGGACCTTGCAATATATCACAAGTTACTACAGTCCAATTTTGTCTCCAATCCACTGGTGTAGATATTCAGCACATGAATAGCTGATCCATCAATGTTCACGTACATTATGAAATAAAACGCAGTGTAAGAACAAATGTAACGTTTTTTAATAAAATCGACGAATCGTGATTTGAGCTAGTGATACAGTTTTCATCAATATTGTGTAATGATTTTTCAGAATTTGATCTCAACAAGGTTTAATCATAAGAATTGTTCGATGTATACCTTTAACAACATTCATCATCTTCAGTTCAACAGGGGTGGGGGTTTGGCAAAGGTCCTAGATTTAAAACTTTTTTGCCAGTGGGAATATTAATGTAGTTCAAAACATCTACTTGGTTCATTATTTTTATTTGTCATTTTCATATTTATGAAACATACTTTACATATGTATAACATTGTCTTAAATACTGTCCATATTCCAGGAAATTTATTGACCCTAGCTCAACACAACTTAAACACCAGCATTTATAATATGACGTAGGGAATTCTAAATAATAAAGTTATTTCACTAAGCCAGTCCATTATGTTTTAGATTGGCAATTAGTATTCCACGCTGTTAAAGGTAACGGGAAAGATGTCAAAAATGCCTGGACTACGAATTCTTCATCAGACTCCCCCTGTACCCCAGATTCTGGCTGCATTCCACCCGGATTTAGTCTACATTACTGGAAAGATACCACGAAACATCTCCGGAGTCCCTTAATCGATCAATGGGATTATATCAATATTCTGAAAGTATGTAATATTTTACCTATATCACTTCTTTTTAATTTAAAATAATAGTACCGTGTCAAAAAATATCGCACTGGCCATTGCATTTGTAAATGCACACACAGTAATATGAAGCATGGCGACGTGTTTAGGACGAATAATTTTCATTCCTTATAAACGTAAGGCATTTTATTCAAAAACTTCTACGTGAGAAGAAAAAATCTCTCGCTGTAACCTTCAATTCGACATTTAGATATATCGATGACGTTTTGTCTATTAACAATGATAGCTTTCATTCATATGTCGATTTGATATATCCCTGTGAGCTCGAAATAAAGAACACCACAGAGTCGTCCACTTCTGCTTCATACTAAGATATTTTATTGAAAGTAGACATTAACGGCAAACAGACAACTCAACTGTATGACAAACGGGATGATTTCAGCTTCTCCATCGTCAACTTCCCACATTTATGTAGCAATATTCCATTATCACCTGCATATGGTGTTTATATATCTCAACTGATTCGATATGCAAGAGCTTGTTCTGGGTGTAGTCAGTTTTTAAAGCGAGGTAAGCTACTGACAAACAAGTTGATGGTACAGGGATTCCAACAGTCTCGATTGAAGTCAGCATTTTGCAAATTCTATGGTCGTTATAACGATCTAGTTCGTCAATACAACCTCGCATTGGGTCAAATGCTGTCTGACGTGTTTCATACCGATTGTTAAGCCGTTCTTGGCACACTGATTTGACTGTGGATAACTCCGTTTACCTGATCAGGATATGGGGCTCACGGCGGGTGTGACCGGTCAACAGGGGGATGCTTACTCCTCCTAGGCACCTGATCCCACCTCTGGTGTGTCCAGGGGTCCGTGTTTGCCCAACTATGTATTTTGTATTGCTTGTAGGAGTTATGAGATTGATCACTGTTCCTTATCTTCGCCTTGCATTCATATCTAACCGATAAAGCTTTAACAACATTGTCTTTCTTTTTAAGCCTAATAGTACGACTGTATTTTAAACTAACATTAATTCCACATTTGGTAATCGTACTTATATTCCAACTGCCTTATCAAAATATGAAATTCTTCAAAATCATACTCACTTTAGACACATTTGATATCCTAGTCAATGGGTTAAACAGTCTGTTGGAATTTCCATGGGCACGAATTGTGCTCCTTTGTTAGTTGACATGTTTCTATATTCTTATGAAGCAGAATTTATTCAGAAACTTCTACGCGAGAAGAAAAAAATCTCTCGCTGTGGCCTTCAATTCGACATTTAGATATATCGATTACGTTTTGTCTATTAACAATAATAACTTTCATTCATATGTCGATTTGATATATCCCTGTGAGCTCGAAATAAAAGACACCACAGAGTCGTCCACTTCTGCTTCATACTTAGATATTTTATTGAAAGTAGACATTAGCGGCAAACTGACAACTCAACTGTATGACAGACGGAATGATTTCATGTACTCCATCGTCAACTTTCCATATTTATGTAGTAATATTTCATTTTCACCTGCATATGGTGTTTATATCTCTCAACTGATTCGATACGCAAGAGCTTGTTCTGCATATTGTCAGTTTTTAAAGCGAGGTAATCTACTAACAAACAAGTTGATGTTACAGGGGTTTCAACAGTCTCGATTAAAACCCGCAGTTCGCAAATTCTATGGTCGATATGACGATCTAGGTCGTCTATACAACCTATCATTGGGTCAAATGCTGTCTGACTTGTTTTATACCGATTGTTAAGCTGTTCTTGTCACACTAATTTTGACTGCGGATAACTCGGTTTACCTGATCAGCATATAGGACGTTGGGTGTGATCGGTTGACAGGGGATGTTTACTCCTCCTAGGCACCTGTTCCCACCTCTGGTGTGTCCAGGGGTCCGTGTTTCCCCAACTATGTATTTTGTATTGCTTGTAGGAGTTATGAGATTGATCACTATTCGTTATCTTCACCTTTCATGAATATGAATCACCTTATCTATATTGGATCCTAAACTTCACAAAAACCCTTACAAAGAAAGATACGTCGCTGGGTCGAGTGGATGTTCTACCAAGTCCTATCGTTGCTCCTGAAGAAAATATTAACAACTTTAACAGAGAAACGTCAAACGCACTGTGCAACAACATATGCTAGAAGTGGTGTAAATCAAATGTGGATTCTAAAACAATCTAAAGAACTTTTAGCAAATTTGGAAACAGCATCAAAACGTTTGAGATTTCTACACTTTACACGACCATTCCTCGTGATTACTTAAAGACTAGACTCTTGACACCATAGATAGTTGCTTCTCTAACGAAAATGGACAAAACTTCGTTTATTTGTATCTAATGATCAGTCATCCAAAGATTTACTTTGTTAAACACATGCTGGAGATCCTCATTGACAATATTTCCGTAGTCTTTCCAATTGGTGATCAGGTTTCCTAACAATCTGTTGGAATACCCATGGTCACGAATTGTGTTCCTTTGTTAGCTGACCTGTTTTTATATTCTTATGAAGCAGAGTTTATTCAAAAGCTGCGCTATGAGAAGACACAGTATTTTGCTGTGGCCTACAACTTGACATTTAGATATATCGACGGCGTTTTTTTTCTATTGACAATAATCATTCTCACTCATATGTCGATTTGATATATTTATGTGCATTTGATATAAAATATACCACAGAGTCCTCCACATCTGGTATATTCAGAGGTCGTGTTTGCCCATTTTTATTTTGTATTACTAGGGAGCTATGAGATCGATCACCGTTCCCTATGGAAGGTGAAGATAACGAACAGTGATCAATCTCATAACTCCCACAAGCAATACAAAATAAATAGTTGGGAAAGCACGGACCCCTGGACACACCAGAGGTGAAAACAGGTGCCTAGGGGGAATAAGCTCACAAATGTACCTTAATAGAAAATAGGAAAGTAGCACCCTAACCCAAGATTTACATATTCGTCTCACTGGCGATAATGACGATAAAACACCAATAGTATATCGGCATTACTGTTAGAATCATACCACTTTCATGATCAGTAAAAAATAATTCTTAAACATTTAAACAAGTAACCATTTAGCCCATGTTTTACATTTTGCACTGATGCTATACAATTTTCTGTCAAAATTTTCTTAACATACGATTATATCAGTAGCTGCAGGGTAAATTAATTTATGACCTTGCATACGGTGTATAAAAAGTATCTTAAAGTATTTGGTGTAGTGTGCTACTTTTACAGCTTTATTTCAGTGTGTGACAGAGGAAAGACGGATCGACATGTTAAATGGAAGGTTTTCTCCGTTAAACATTATTGTCAATGAATGAATTCAACATAATTTCATAATATCAATAAATTCTCAGCGTTTCACATATATATATCCCATATATTCCATGTCATACATTTCAAATACTCCACATTTTGTCGATATTTGCATGGCACACATTAAAAAATTCCTTGCATGTGTCAGCGTCACTCGATTTATAGTTCTGACGTCATCAGTTTACTTTCACATTGATCAGACAGAAATTACACGACAGCAGTATAACATTTCGAATTTATGTGGATCTTAGTACCTGCATGAACGAACTTCTTTCCACGTTGTGCAACTTTAATTCCAAATTCATGTATCATACACACATGTTAAAGCTTTGATGGAACGTATATGTCTCATTTTAACTTGGAATTTGAAACAAAATCGTCGTCAATGCTTTGGTTTATCTGCAGATCCGAGTGGTGCTTGGTGGACAAGGGAAAACATTAGCATTCTTGGAATTTGATGGGAGTGGAAGTGACAACCTAAACTGGTTTAGCAAGTCCAGACTTCTCCATAGTAGTTGGTCCGATCTCAAGACCGCCAACACTAACTACTTCTCTATTGAAGGGTACTTGATACTATGATACTATATTTTGCAAAATTGAAGTCTGTTGCATTTTATCAAATGATAAATGGGTGTGTTCATTATTACTCACATGCTGTAAGTTGCAAACATGTTTTAATAACTTTGTTATTTCTCGTTTCAGACACGACTCAGACGTCCCATACCATCTCAGAAGACACTTTTATGTCAATCAACTGTATGCCGGATGCCCTAATGATACTGGATGGTTTGTAGTTTTAGACAAGACTGATGAAGTATGTTCATGGGCAAGAAAAGGAAACTTCCCCGTGTTTTTGTTCAGCACGGGCTCACAAGTTGCTAACTGGAACAATAGTAAGTCATAATTGAACTAGGATTTCATGCGATTTTGTTGCTATTGAATATGTTGCATTATTTTGTTCCCATATAAGAATCCTACTTTGGTGATCAATCGAATTCATGTTCCTAATCAGTTACAAGATCAATGAAAATTGATGTTCAGAAAAAAAAAACACGATGAAACCATATAATCGAATACAACTGAACATTTATATATGCAGAACATTATGCGGACTAAAATTAGATCTATTGATTATTTGGTATGTCCGTCATTGTTCGTTATCTTCATCTTTCATGTAGCATTCATGAGATTAATAATTGTTTGTTATATTTTTATATATGGTATAAACATGCCTTTCAAATCTGTTTTAACTTTACTAACACGTCTTAATATACATTTTTGCACATACTGTAACAATGGCTCTTAATTGATTGTCTTTCTTTTTCAGACCCAGGAATCGCCGATGTGATGAACGTATACATCCAAACACTGTAATGTACATGGAAGATACCTCCATGTTGCAATAAATGTGCGTCATAAAAAATATTTCAAACAGAAGGTGTTTTATTATCCATAGCGCTAGCTATTGACTTCCGACATCTACCGGTATTCTTTATACCTCAATTGCTTTCTTAATCACTATATGTGAGTATCAACATGTTCGTTTCTTTAACCAGTATCACCGACTGGGGCAAAGGTAGACGTCATTGTATAGTGGATTAAATTCCCTGCACATCACAAGTTACGCCAACAGGTTAAAGGCTTCCATAGCGAAATGTACTATAATTCTTGTGTGAAATTACACCTCAATATTCATAAGTATAATAATGATTTCACACCGAAACAATGTTACACATATGCTGACTGCAACCGAGCTAACATAACTTCCCCGACATGGCAATTTCCAGTATCGTCAGCCTATGATCACGAAACACTTAATTTTTAAAAAACACAATGAGGATATATTTAAAAGCAAACGTTCAGGTATATGCGGACTACCAGGTGAACTTTTAATGATATACTAGACCCAGTAGCTAAGTATTTCGTTACTAGCTTGAAATTACGGATGTATATTTAATTGCTGTTATAAAATTTAGAAATTCATTTCAAATTTAAGGATTATCTCCCTCACGCATACCTCTTATCCTTAAACAAATTTGACTCCACTTTTTTGGCCCACTGTTTTTACCTATAATACCTGTAAAACTTCATTGTTATTTCGGATTTCAAATATTTCGTTTGAGCATCACTGAAGAGATATTATTTGTCGAAATGCGCATCTGGTGCATCAAAATTGGTACCGTTAAAGTTTTACATACTCCTCGTTGGCACCTCATCCCAATTCTGGTATGTCCAGAAGTCCGTGTTTGTCCAACTCTTAATTTTAAATTCCTTATAGGTGTCACGAATGACCGGCATTCCGATGATCAGCAAATACAAAAATTCTCTCTTTCTCTCTCTCTCTCTCTCTCTCTCTCTCTCTCTCTCTCTCCCAGAAAATGAATATATTTGCATCTCTGCATGAAACTTTAAATATATATATATATATATATATATATATATATATATATATATATATAGTTGCTGCATTATGATATTGTACAGAATGTGCTTAAAAAATACAAATTAAAATCATTTATGTTTTATACTGTTTAGGGACCTTTTCCCTTTGGTTTTATGATATCCATATGACCATCAATGACAATGGACCTTTTATCTACCTATGTTTTTTGCATTCCTTTAAGATGTTGCAAGCCCCACGACGAGTATAAACACATTTCTGTACACTATTTGTAATAATTGTAATATTTACGAGATTCTGACTTTGAATTCTATTTGCGATTAATATACCAAATGCTTGTAGACGGGTCTGAGATGGGACGAATCGTTCTGTAAGCTTAAAAAGTTGTGGTATATTGATTTTTTTTGTTATGTCAAAAGGGTTATTCTTCACATTTTACTTTTACAACACGCCGCGTATTTCTCAATTCATATATTCTTCCTCATTGGCTTCATATCTAAATATTTTACTTGAAATACAAAATGATGCAATAAGTATTCGGATAAGATGGTGCTGTGTTTACACTCGCAGCATGCATTAGAGAAGTTTTGCTGTACTTGAAGATCTATTATATAGAAGTCGATCTACTTCCGTTTTTTAAAAAGTGTCTTCATGCGTCATATGAAATCTTGTGACTTTCTTGTCGTATGCTTCGTTTACAATATTTGAAATGGGCCAAAAAAGAAAAGAACTCGGTATTGTGGTGCAAGAAATAGTACGGAAATTACTAGAGGAAGGGAAACCAGCAGACATGTGTCAGACTTGTTGGGTATTCCAAAGTCTGCGATTGGGGATATAAAGAAAAGATTTAAGAAACGAGGTTATGTAGAAAATATGAAATGAAGCATTAGACCTTCTTCAGTAACGAAGCGTGATTAGAAAAGTTGGTATAAAGTAACACGAGGGACAACTTAGCATATATTACTCACAAATGCAATGAAAATAGAAAATTGCCTATTTGCAAACTTATCGTGCAGTTTAATTGACATGGACATTATTATACTAGGCGTGTAGCAAAAACTGAACTCGTTTTTCAGGAAACTTACCAAACTTTTACTCTGGTGCAGCGAAAAAAAGACATCGGACTGTAAGTGGACTGTAAGTGGTCGGGATAAAGTTATATTATCAATTGAATCTGGATTCATGACAGGGTATGATTCATGAGTGTACTTTTGGCTTAAAACAGAGGAAGAATGGAGGCCTAATTTGGTATCATGGCGTGGGAGAAGGGCCTGCTATGAAAGGTGAAGATAACGAACAGTGATCAATATCATAAATTCCTTAAGGAATACAAAATACTTGCAGTGAGTCGGGCAAACACTGACCCCTGGATACACCAATGGTGGGATAAGGTGTCTAGGAGGAGTAAACATACATTGTCGACCGGTCACACGTGCGGTGAATCAGGTAAGCGGAGTAATACGTAGCAAAGATCAGTGTGCCAAGAACGATCTAACAATCGATATGAAACACGTCAGACAACATTTGACCCCAAAGAAAGGTTATATTGGCAAACCAGACCATCATAACGACCATAGATTTGCAAAATACTGATTTTAAAGTGATGATATGGGGATGCATCACTTGACATAGTGTTGGAATCGTCAGAGCTTTTGAAGGCAATTTAAATGCAGAAAAGTTTCAAAAGATTCTTGGTGTGAGCCTGTGGTTCGTCCTGGTTTGCCATTGCCCCGAAGGAAACTACATTCGTCAAGATGACAATTCACCAGTGCCTAACCAATTCAACCTTTTTTACACAGGAACGTGGTTAGTACGAAGAGCTGGCCAACACAAAGTCCTGATATAAATATAATTCAAAAACATGTTACATATCAAACAGAACCTACATACACCAGTTAGTAAAATAAAGTGTCGAGATGACTCTCTTACCTTGCTAATGTAGAAATGTCGTTATCTTGTTTCATCACTCTGTACATGTTAACGCCAACTCGACTTCATGACAAACTAGATGACTTCAGTTTCGTTATCGTGATATTTCTATATTCGTGTGGCAATATTCCATTACCACCAGCAGAAGGTGTCAAGGTATTTAATTTGATACACTACAGCATGTATGATCATTTTTTTTTATCCTGTGGCAGATTATTAGAAATACGTTTATGTTACAGCGGGCTTTAACAGGCTTGGTTCAAATTAGCCTTTCACAAATTCTATGATCGTTCTTATCATTTTAAATATAATGCCACTAGGTCCAATGCTGTCTAACGTCTGTCATACCAATTGTTAGGCCATTATTTACACATTTATTTTGACTACGGATTATTTCGATTACCTGATTAAGATATAGGGCTTTCGGGGTTGTGACCGGTCATCGGGAGGTGCTTACTCCTCCTTTGAACATGACACCACTTCTTGTGTTCCCAGTTGGGGTCCGTGCTTGCTTTTCTCTCTATGTTGTATTTTTAAAAGGACTTATGAGATTAATCATTATTTGCCATTTTTTCTTTTTCATATTGGTATATCAAAGACTTCTTACTTGATTTCAAAATTAATCAATCTACCCGTGTAACCTAGTCCTTTTAGGGATATTCTGAGTTCCTGTAGTCTTTTTGTCAATTATACGATTTGAATCAGTTACTATAATACAGACCGTTCATGCGTTCATCTGTACTATTTTATCGTGAAATTAATAGAACAATGCAGGGCGTTTAAAAAGCTATAGGATCTCTGTAAATCGTTCTACGTTTGCTAAAAATATGATACAGTCATTAAAACAAAACTTTCAGTCCCTTGATGTATTGCACAAAGTTTTCATCAAAAGTTTCGGCTAATTTTGTCGAATAGTTTGTGTTCTAACATATAATCAAGTTGCCGTCTATGGTGGTGATCTTGCCGTCGATGCCGTCCGTTTTATTTGGAGTTAGCAATCATTGATCAAATGAAAATGATCATTTTCAAGTACTAATTTCAGTCTGAAAACAATTACCTATTTTGAAGATTTTTGACATTATTGATATATTTAATTTGAGGTGGGGTGAATCTATCGGGTGATTAAATCGTTTCATTGGTTAATTATTTTCCGCCCTTTTTAGGACGGACACCTATGTCCTGTGATTTGACGTTGCTTATTACAACTATCAATATTTTGATTACGATTATCAACAGTTTGCAATTTCTGGAATAGAGTGTGAACTTGTATAATAAGATATCAAATTGATACGTCCCATGCTGACTAGTTTTCGGACCCCATACAAGTATATACAAACGAAAGACAGAGTCAGTTACAGTAGAATTTCAGAAACTCGGGACCAATTTATTTTTATTTTGAAATGAATACAATCATACTCAACTCTTATAACGCGGAAAAGGTTAAACACGGATGCCAAGCACTATTTCACGTCATACGATGACGTCACACGGACTGCAAATATCCAATGAATCGATCTAGTGGAATATGTCCTCTGAATTTGTCAGTGATTCTTTCATGAGGTATAATGAAATCAAATATGCACCAATGTTGTTGCTGTCCCCATCGTCCTGTTTGATCGTTATTTCAAGAAAAGTATACCGCTCTGTGCACTTTGTCGATTGTTTCATTTAAAATGTTTGAATCATTATCCATGACATAAACTGAGAGGATTTGAGCAGCAATAACGATATTGTATAGTTAAAATTCTTGTAGTTAACAATGTATCAAATTCACTCATGGATGAAATCGTATTACATCCGAGATCTACATTGTATGTCGAGTGCGCGATACATTCGAGGAGTTCCGATTGGGTGTATGCCATATATCACCATATACTTGTATGGACATGCTCAGAATATGTACAGGGGGTTTTAATGGATAGTATGCCTTTCAATAATCTTATTTGCACAGAATCCCTGTGTGTAACCTTAACTCACATGCCTATTTTGTGTGCTTCTATTGCGTCATTTACATGCTAAATAATTTGGGATCAATTAATGTGGTAATTATCCTTCCTTAAGGGAAAAACAAAACGGGTTCTGCTTTAAGACTTACTAGTATTTGAACATTATCGTTTTGTGAACACAAAGGAAAAGTCACACTTGTTATTCCGCCCGAATTTTATTTCCACAATCCAACATCAGTGCGAGATACGGCTAGGCTTGTAACGTTGACATATAACTAAGTCTTTTGAAATAAAGATTATTTATTTATTGAATTAAAAGAAATATTTCCTGCAAAAAGGAATATCTTTCTGAACACGAGTACATGTGTACAGAATATTTTTTGAATAAATTCATTTTGAATATCGGAATGACTGTACATGTACATAAGTTAAAATTCTTGCAGCTACAAAGTCTGGATATAGACATTCATCAAGTCTGCAACTCCGATGTCTGAAGAAGAAAGCATTATAACAATTGGTTTTTACATACATACACACATACATACATACACGAACACAATCATCACCGACAGTGTTTTAAATGATTCAAGAATGCAAATTCTTGCTACAAAAATTCTTGAGAATTGATAAAGAGTTGAATGCCTTAGTACTATTAGGAATCTAGAAAATGTTTACTTAATTCATCATTATACGTCTAAACAAATGGTTATTCCAAAATAAATCATTATATTATTATTATCTTATCCTTTGGCAAATTTGATATATAATTATCAATATTTTAGCTTTGTCTCGTAATATGCGTACCGTTATCAAAGCTTAATGCAGTTATTAGTTGCTTTTATAAACTACAGTACATTATAAATTATTAAAGTAAATGTCAGGATTTTATTGATTATTCTGAGTAATTCCCATCATAAAAGTATTGGCACCTATGCTCTTTCTATGCGAGATATCTCCCTTTTCCGATGATTCGGTGAAAACAAAGGTGGATGATGAAAGTATCTTAGCTTAATTTGCAAATTTAAAATAATTTGTTACAATCAGTGAGTCTTAGGCTATTTGCCACTTTAGATAAGAAACATTCATACAAGCAATACCATTTGTGTCGCACGATGACAATTTCTTATGTTCGATTTTGATAGATTGTTAGAATTATTGTGCTGGATATGGGATATAGCTTATATTAGAAACAACAATGGTAGTATGAAAGGTGAAGATAACGAACAGCGATCAATCTCATAACTCCCATAAGCAATACAAAATAGATAGTTGGGCAAATATGAACCCCTAGACACATCAGAGGTAGGACCAGGTGCCTAGGAGGTGTAAGTATCCCCCGTCGACCAGTCACACTAGCCGTGCGCCCTATATCTTGATGAGGTAAACGGAGTTATCCGTAGTCAAAATCAGTGTGCCACGAACGGTCTAACATTCCTATATGAAACACGCCAGACAGCATTTGACCCAATGGTAGGTTGTATTATCAATGTATATATCTAAAAATACTATATTCTTAACTTTTAAATAGTAAATGTAGTTTACTTTTCCAGTGTGCAACTAATTTTGCATATATTTGTGGGAACATGTTAAAGGTCCACCGAAGTCAAATTAAGAGAAGTTAGCAGGCTAAAGCTCGCAGAAATGAATGTGGATGATCATCTGCACATACAAAGCCATGACAAAGTCCCAGTGGTGACTCAGCCAGTTTATTTTTAGACAGCCCCGGAATGCACAGACAACTCTGACAATTCAGTTTCAACGGTGTCAACATTGTCAGGTACTATATTCGGGAAAATTATTGATACCGAGGGCTACATTCCACCCCAAAGAAATTCAGCACATATTACTTTGGGTGACAATATCAATTCTTCACTTAGGGAAAACATTATTGACAACAAATATTTTTTATTTCTAGAAAATCTAATATTGAGGATACTGTCAGCGACAGGATTTTGTCGTGGGGGGTGTCAAGATCTAAGATCAGTACGGAAATTTTATGTGTATATGAAACACATCCAATAATCGATTACACAGTATATATTACACGATAAATAAACTTACTCCGGTTCCAATTTGCAGCTTTAGAACTTTTGTTGTACAAAAACACTGGGACGTTTCCCTGCCTTGCCCATGCACAGACGTCTCTCTTATCCACCACCACAAACCATCCGATGTCCTTAGGGCATCCAGCATAACTCTTGTTGATGAAGAAATGTCTAGTGACCCGTGATTCGTCACTAAAATCAGAATTATCAACAGATGAATTGCTATTTCTACATATAGTGAAACGACCAATCACGAATCTTAAACTAGGTTTTGAAAGGGTTCTTTCGAAATCAGGTACCCCAACATGGAGAAGTAGTTAGTTTTGGAGGTCTTGAGATCAGACCAACTACTATGCAGAAGTCTAGCTTTGCTGAACCAATCATTCTTGGTGCTTCCACTTCCATCAAATTCTAAATACGCTAACGTTTTCCCCTGGCCACCAAATACTACACGGATCTGTAAAGACACGCATCATATGTAAATAATAGTTCTATGTAAAATTCAATATGCTGATACATTTCTCAGAATTGACATTCGCAATTTTACATTTACGAACACTTCAAATTTGAATCGCATTCAGCATTACACATTTCCACCGTTATTGTAACTGGTCACGGAGGTGAAGCGTTCGCTTCGTAACTGTAGGTCGTGAGTTCGAGTCCTGCTTTTGTCATGGGCGCGTCAAACCTGAGACGTAGATATAAGTAGTGATTGCTCCTTCGCCAAACGTTTGGCATTTAGAAGTGCAAATCACGGATCTTTCGGATATCACTTTTAAATCGGAGGTCCCGGGTCACGGCAGGCGTTTTTACGTCATGGAACATTCACTGCCACGGTCGTAAGCAATGAACATAGGTCTTTAAATTTGTTGTATTTCATTCACATCTAGCGACGTCTCAATAGGAGTGAAAAATCCTCGACCGGACGTAAAGCAAATAAGCAACCATCGTTAATGTAAAAAACAAAAGGAAATGAAACGGGTGACTTTAAAATGAATTGATTCAAATACTTTAACTTTAACTTGAAGACTTTCCAGTGGCAGTAGTTCAATGATTCAGAGCGTTTTCTTCATAACCGGTAACTCGTGAGTCCTAATCCCGCTTATGGCATGATCACGTCAAACAAAAAACGTAAACATATGTACCGATTGATTCTTTGTCAATCGCTTGACAGGTAGATGGGATAGTCAAGTGTTTTTTTTTACTATGTCCTTAGAAACAGAGATCCCAAACGCGGCAAACGTTGCTGCATTAACAAATTATCGCTGGTACGGTCATGAACGCGAAGCGTAGTTCTAATTTGTGGTAGTTCATATACAGCTTGTAATGTCTTGAATATCCGTGATATTCTCGAAGGGTCGTAAAACCTGTACCAAAAGAATAGAATGGTGTTTCAAATAAAGATTCCCCAAAGCGAAAATAAAAAATCAACAAACGAACTTAAACGGGTGACGGGTGTACGGTCACACGTAACGGTCATAATGAATTCAACTATATAAAACAATTCTTTTGTGCGGGATGTTCTAGTGCAGAATTAGAGTCTTTGGTGTGATCGTAAGAAGTCTTTAAGATTAGAGCTAAGCAAAAGCGTGACAATTTCTCGCAATGTGAGTATATATCGTACTTTCCATGAAATTCAACGACTTAATACTAGGCAACCTAATTATCCCCTTGAAAGCCATTGAATAACAACAATTTCAACACACTTTTAGAATATTGAGCGAGTTCCACTTGTCGATTAAAGGACTTCGAAGATGTTTCGTGTTATCCCTCTGGTTGTCTAATTTAAAACCAGCAGGAATACAGCCAGTTTGTATCGTGCATATTGAAGGTGACCTTGAGTTCCAGGCATTAAGGACATTTTCACCATTCCCTGTTACCGCCTGAAATACTAATTGCCAATCTGAAAGAAGGAAACGTAATTGAAATAAAACACCAGTAATCCGTTCTTGTTCACACACGTAGTAAGATAAACTTGTTTAGTTCGAAGGATGATCGTTACGTTTTAAACGCGGAAATCTGGAAATATAAAAGAGTTGGGATCAGGCGTCTAGGAGAAGTAAATATCTGTTTACCGGCCACATCCTTTGTAACCCAGTACACGGAGTAATCTATAGTCAACATTAGAATACATAGAACGGCTTAACATTTGGGAGAAACATGCCAAACACAATTCCACCTAATGACAGTTGTATTTGCAAACTGAATAATTATAACGACTACTGAATTAATGAAAAGCTGACTTTACAATACTGTTGAAATCCATGTAAAATTACCATACGTGGAATATGCTTTTGCATATCGAACAAGATGAGAGACATAAACCCCATTTGCTGGTGATAAGGGAATATTGTGATATAAATATGGGAAGTTCAAGATGGAGAATCTGAAATCACCCCATATATCATTAGGATGGATTATTAATTTGCCAGTAGAGTCTATGTTAGATAAAGATCCAAATATGAGGCCGATATGGAAGACTATTGTGTCTTCACCGGGATATATCGAATTGACAACTGACCCAAAGTAAATATTGCTATAGCTAGATAACATGTCGTAGAGGTATCAAAATGTTTAAATGGAGGTCACAGCAAAACAATGGACAAGCTTTTGAAGAAAAGAAATGTACCTCTCAATAATACCAAAAAACCAGGTCAGTTAATAGAATAGCACAACAGATACGGGGGAAGACCAGATCACCAAAGACCACGTAGATCTTGTCAATGAAAAATATTGGCATTTTACATCAACTTCAACGTAACTTGTGTGTAGAATCAGTGTGGTGCTTAACAGCGTATTTTGATGACTGATCACAACATATGAATATTTCCAAAGTTCCATTTCTATTAACGAAGCAGCTAGCTATGATCTCAAAAAGACTAGTATCCAATGTAAAAACTTATACGGTACCAATTTTGATGCACCAGATGCACATTTCGACAAATAATGTATATTCAGTGATGCTCAACCGAAATATTTGAAATCCGAAATAACAATGAAGTTTAAGAACTATTATAGGGGAAAAGAGTGTGCTAAAAAGTGGAGTCAAATTCGCCTAAGGTTAAGAGCTATGCGTGAGGGAGATAATCCTTAATTTTGAAATGAATTTCTAAATTTTATAACATCAATTAAATATACATCCGCATTTTCAAGCTAGTAACGAAGTACTTAGCTACTGGGCTGTAGAGAGCCTCGGGGACTAACAGCCCACCAGCAGAGGCCTCGATTTATCGTGAAAAATGGCGATATGAACTGTTGACAGATCATACGCGTAGGGGACTCCTGATTTTGGAAAAGTTTTGTGATATCCAATTTATTTATGTTTAACTCCTCTCAGATTGAATTACAATTAGTAACCTTTTTAGTGCTACTATATTTTTTCATTGGCTTTGTATCTTTTACGTCCAATATTATAAATGGTGTTGTTAAATTTCCCTGTTCATAGAATTTTTTTCTGAAAATAAATGTTTTTATGGATCGCATACTTTTAAAAGATACTTCCGATGATCCACTTCACAAGAAACTAAGATAATATAGCTTTATTTCAGATATCAGAATATTTTCTAAAAATACCATTATGAATCAAAACTCACCGTCTTGGAGCCCATGTGTTGACCTTATTATCAAGACAAAAATCAGTGCCATAGGAAACATCGCACGAGGAAAGCAAAACATGTTGGGAACCTAAATTATGATAGATCATAAAAGAATATTAAAAGCGTGAATCCCTGTACTGTAGACAATTTGGTTTGGGTAGTCGCCTGGCAACCATCATATCCTGGATTCGATTCCCAATTCTAGCACAGCATCGCAACTAAGCCGATTGATAAACATATCATGGATATCCCTTCGCTAAACACCTAAAGTTCGACTTTGGAAATAAAAATCATATTAATATTTTTTTTAAAAATATGGTCATGAATATGTGAAAAAATGTGGCATTTCACTTACAAAAGAAAATATTTCAACATGATAAAATCAACGAATTAAAATTAAAAGCACGAAACCAGCAAAGAAACAAACAAATCAAATCATTAACTGACTTCATAGTAATATGTAAACTATAGGTTTTAACGAAAAACAAATATCCTTACTCAATTGAAATACAACTGTTACCTTTTTCTATATGCACGCAGGAATCAAGTAGACTACTGAATGGAATTATATATACAAAAATAAAATGATGCTGACCCCACCCCTTTCAGCCCATTCGATAGAAAATTATCGACGTGAAGATAAACGAACTGGAAAAATAAATGACAAAGTCGTCAATTAAAAACAGTAGTAGATTACTCATTTCTGATAAAACAAAACAAGAGGCCCACATGCCTTATCTGTCACCTGAGTTTAGCTAAAAGCATCTCTTGTCCCAAGGGCTATAACATTTAGGGGAAAATCATGTTCTAAATATCTAAGCTAAATTCTAATATTCAACAACAGTATAAAACAAGGTACATGTATGTTCTTAAACTTTAATTGCCCACGATAGTGCCTATATTGATGAAAGTCATCACATGATAATATATGTAACATTAACATTGACACGATATGACTAATTTCGATCCGTCCTAGATATGCAGTTATTTTATACCGTATCAACAAACTTAAAGAAGTTTTTTTTTCAAATGATAAAGAAATTAATCACTCTCAAAGTTTTGGCTCAACCCTGGAATCCCAATCCTTATCCCTAGGATAATGAAATTCCCAATATTGGCAAAAGGACTACCTACTACTTCTCAAAATCTATTTAGTATCAATAACATTAAATGATATAATTTAAATGTTTTACACGTATACACTATATATATATATATATATATATATATATATATATATATATATATATATACATACATACATATACAAATACATACATACATGTATATATATATATATATATATGCAAGGTGAAGATAACAAACAGTGATCAATGCAAAGTGAAGATAACGAACAGTGATCAATCTCATAACTCCTACAAGCAATACAAAATAGAGAGTTGCGCAAACACGGACCCCTGGACACACCAGAGGTGGGATCAGGTGCCTAGGAGGAATAAGCATCCCCTATTGACCGGTCACACCCGCCGTGAACCCCATATCCAGATCAGGTAAACGGAGTTATCCGCAGTCAAAATCAGTGTGCCAAGAACGGCTTAACAATCGGTATGAAACACGTCAGACAGCATTTGACCCAATGCGAGGTTGTATTGACGAACTAGATCGTTATAACGACCATAGAATTTGCGAAATGCTGACTTCAATCGAGACTGTACATGTAACCAACTTTGTATGTAATAAGCATAACGTGAGAGGCATACACCCATTATCCACCCTTCGTTGCTATCGCTTGCATATATTGGATAACTTCAATGACATACCCGTCTTGTTGTACCATCAAGAAATCATATCTTAAGAAATAGGAGAAGACTGGTGGTGTCGATGTTAAATTCTTATTTTAACGTCCTGTAACGTGTACGTTGTTGAGGATAATCCACAGGTCCTTGACAAAGAATTATTTCAAAATCCAGATACGCCTTGGGATATCTCCATCTGTTTCATTTTACAAAATTTCAATCTATATGATGAATTAAAAGCTGAAACCATTAATAATTTCTGAGATCTATGTTATTGTTTTGTGAAACTAAATGGATTATGATTTACCTACACAATTATCCTGCAGACATTCTGCATTCTTCAGAGTGGAATACGCAGCTCCAGTTCTTACAAATTGAAACGATGTCGTTTTTATTGTGTCCAAAATCACAAGTTAGATGTTTGGAAAATTTATCTATTTTGTATCGATTTCTCAATTACAAGCCGGTAGGTATGAGTTTTCACTTAGTGTACAAAAGAAAATAGGTGATAATCCGTCAAAGAGTTTCCACCTTTTATATTTATTCAGGGGACTATAGGGACCTGCGCTTTTAACATGTATGCAATATACTGTGCTAATGCTTGAAATATCAGCTGTAAATTAACTGTAGTCAAAATGTATTACATATATGTAAAACAACAACATCAACAAAACTCTCCAATTCACATAGCCCCGGAGGAGTCAGAATTCGTTGTAATACATCAGCCAGGAACAAAATTGACATATGTTTTGGATGTAAACATTCGAAGGGTGTTTCAACGCAGGACCGTGACACAAGTTACCGTTTGGAGAACAGATAATGAAACAGAGAGCTAGGGACTCTCTGGAATTAGCCCTAACTTCAAATTTTATGGGAGTGTTCCAGGTAAATGTCCATGATACATATATGTCTCTGAATATATTTCATCTTTTATCAAATATTGCAGTTTACATTCTCACTAGAACACAAGTATGCTACAGAACCCCCATCCCATGCCTTTACATGTTTGATGGAGGCAAGAAAAGCAAGGACATAATAAATGTGAATTTGATTTGTAACTACATGTATCTGAGGGACAATGTGTTAATAATGTTGAACTGCGTGGTCTTTTTTAATTATTAAAATCATATATAAAATGACATTATCGGCATGTCTATTCGTGAGATCATTTGACAAACACCTGCAATGACTGATCAATGATGCACCAGTTTATTCTTTTCCGAGACCGACGGAGACGCTACATTCGATATTACTAAACCTAAATCTGAATAAATAGAACCGAATGCATTAAAATACATTTAAAGCAAGCAACATTTTGTTTTTTTTACTAACAGAAAAATGGTAGTGCATGTAATTGAAACTACAAAAAGGCATCTGACGCTGTTTGTCCGATATGACTATACGACTTAAAGAAACATGATGATTTCGTATACGTCTACGCTTTATGAGAGTCTCATCAAAACTAATTTGAAGATAGCGAAGCGTTGATACATGTTCTTGCCCAGCTCATGTTATAAATCACCATGCTTAATTTTGAGCATTGCCTTTGATTATATGCCCAATCTTGACCAGCGATTACATAGAATAAAGTTTGGCGAAGTGCTGATATAAGTTAATGGGAAGAAATGTTTGAGTGTAAAATAAGTCAAATGAAGTTTACCATATCGAACAAGTTTAGAAATATTTCAAACATGAAATGATGCACTCGTTACTCATTGAGTTAGCCAGTATTAAAATCCATTTGAGATGTCATTCTAGTATTTATCTTAAAGGAGTGAAGAGATTCAGACAACTACTTAGTTATATCATGTGGTTCAATTCTATTAATTTATTCTCTGCGATGTCCTCCTACATGTAGTTTGCCCCTTTGTCACTATAAGGTGTTTACGTTTTAACAATTTGAAAATATCTAAATGAATTTCAAATTAAAATTCAAAAGCATAGACGGTATGCAAAGCCCCAAGAGAATCCGCATGGCAGTCAGAGGCTGTATCAACTGAGCTACTGAGGCGGGTGGCAACTGTTGGCAAATTTAAACAATATATGTTTTATATGAGAAAACTCTTGACTAATACTATGCATGGTATTTAATTGTCTTTTTATTTATCATAAGATATTAAAACTTTTATTTAATATCAGTAAATTATAGTTCAATTTAAAATAGGGGTATATTTTGAATATGTCAATATACTTGTATCCCTCCATTCCTTAAAAGCAATGAACATCGGCCATCAACCTACTCGATAAACACAAAATATCAATAATACATTAAATTACTTCACCTTTGTACAAAGGGGAAATCTGGTCTTTATGAAAGTTGGACATTGGTGCCTCAGACACAATCTGTAAACCCATGCCTTCCAAAAGTTGAGGACCGGTGTGATGACATATCCTAAGATGTAAATTGTGGTTAATCAAGAAAACGATTACAACAGATACCGATTTCGTTATACATGTGATAAGATTCCATTGATAAGAAAACTTATATAGTATATTACGCTCTCTGAGAAAATTTCATACCATTACAAGAACATTGCAAACATGCAAAAATGATCATCATACATGTAGATGGAAATACCTGTATTAAGGTGAGTGGGTTTCATTTCTTGGTTTATGTCCACAATATGTACAAAACTATCAAAATAGCATAAAAGTCTCAGTAATTGTAGAAATGAAGGGGCATCTGTACGTTTAATAAGATCCTGTATCGCTAGATTCATGATTATTATATTTCAAGTTGATATCAGTACAAAATAAACTAACTTTGCCCGATATTTCCGAAGTTTTGATTCATTAAATCATATAAATTCACAAAAGGAACAGTTCTTATCTTCTTTAGAGATTGTAACTAAAGCAAAAAAAATATTGCTGTATACATGGAAATATTCATCCCCGTTTTATTTTCGCCCATTTCCTTGTCAGCGGGTAAATTTAAGAAAATGGAAAACCCTATTTCTTTTATCTTTTAACACAACTGAAATCGTCAGCAAGTATAGAATGATAAAAATAACACAGGACGGAAATAACCACGTGTACAATAATTCAGATAGCGATTTACAAACCCGCATTTGTTTGTTTTGGTGATGTTTTCCGCCACACTCAACAATTTTTCAGTTATATGGTGGCGCCCAGTTTTTATTGGTGGAAGAGAGAACCCAGATACAATGTAACTGGGAAGAGACCACCGACCTTCCGAAAGTAAACTGGGAAAGTTTCTCACTTACCGGTGCGAGCGGGATTCGAACCCGCGCCGACAGAGGTGAGAGGACGTGTGATTTTGAGAGCAATGCTCTAACCACACGGCCACGGAGGCCCCTCCCGCATTTGTTAAGACTATGTTAATGATGTCATTTTTTTTTTACGGCCCATCTACTGAAACAAAACATTTACCGCTTCTTTGAAATGATTATTATAGTACTAAAACTCCATTTAAATTA
This sequence comes from Ostrea edulis, assembly GCF_947568905.1. Lineage (NCBI taxonomy): Eukaryota > Metazoa > Mollusca > Bivalvia > Ostreida > Ostreidae > Ostrea > Ostrea edulis. Next base: position 69,017,134 of record NC_079166.1, on the reverse strand, counting down.
AAGTACATACCTTGAAGTTGTTCAAGTGTGTTGAACTTTGTGACCAGCTCCACGTATTAAATACGAAAACAAAGAATGATTTAACGTAAATCTAAACTGGAACAAATCCAAATGTGTTATTTAGATACATTCATATAGGATTTTGCAATTGAAAATATCAAGATAGTAACGCCGAGTTCAAGTACAAGACCCAACCAACTTCCCTGTGTACTCTATAGGGGGAAATAAATCGCGGTGGAAATTTTTTTGCTGTATTCGCGGTCTAGACAAATTCACAAATTTAAGAAACCGTGAATATTTTTATCATTCTTTCCCACACAATTTGTTTTTAAAATGGGGCTTATAGAGGTTCGAATCTGCCAATTTATGAACCCGCGAATGTGTCTAAAATGAAAAACACGCTAAAATTACAACCCGTCAGATTAATCCCCTATACAGTATATGTCTAACACATATGTTACTGTAAATTACCATTTTGTATCGTTGAATAGTCAGGATTTACTTGACCTTATTTTGTGAAGTCGCTTCCATCACCCATAACCCTTGACAGATTTTTGGCTCATTTTCATGAAAAAGTAACGTATAATGCAAATTTAATCATTTGAATCCCTATCTAAGCTAGAGAACGATTGTGGCAATGGTTTCTGTGATTTGATGGACATTTCAAAGCATGGAAGCGTTCAGATTATTGAAACAAATATGGGAATTTTGAAATGTTCAATGGATTCTAAGGTCAATATAACAATTTAATTTGCAGATACAACGTTCCATTGGGTCAAATGCTGTCTAACATGCTTCATTACGATTGGTAGGCCGTTCCTAGCACATTGGTTTTGACTATGAATAAGTTCATATACCTGATCGCGATACAGGGTTCACGGCGGGTATGACAGGGGATGCTTACTCTTACTAGACATGTGATTTTATCTCTGGTATATCCAGTAGACCTTGTTTGCCCAACTATCTATTTTGTATTGGTAATAGGTTTGATCACTATTAGTTATCTTCACCTTTCATTGAAATGACGCTGAATCTTGTTCTTTGTCATTATCCTGGTGTTCATAGAAGATGTACTCCGATAGTAACACCGTATCATGAGAAATCATTGAACATTCGTTTTGCAATATCCTACTTAAAACTCTTTTATGAAACACAAAAATTCCTATTTTACAAAAATGGTGATAGCGAAAAATTTGATACCCAGTGGAACAGATGGAGCCTGATCTTTACTTAACTCTCTCTCTCTCTCTCTCTCTCTCTCTCTCTCTCTCTCTCTCTCTCTCTCTCTCTCTCTCTCTCTGTGTGTGTGTGTCTCACATATAAAAAAAAAAAACTTGTCTGTATTCCTACATGATCCTTGGTATGCATATATTGAACATATATTATGATATATACAGATTGTTTAAAAAAAATAAAAAACCCAAAACAAAACAAAAAAAAAAACACCGTATGATGGATTCGGGATGGGAACTATCGCACAACGGATAAATTCAAGATATAATGCGTTTAGTTGTTAATTTGGTTTTAATTGATTTCTGTGGATGGTAAACCAACCACCAATTGTATAGCTTTTAATTCTATGATACAGACAATTAGCTATATAGTCGTCGTAAATCATATTATCATTACTTATCCAAAGTTTACAATATGAAAGTTGAATATAACCAACAGTGATCAATCTCATTTTCTATAAGCGAAAACTAGAGAGTTGGACAAATACCTCTATACACACCAAAGGTGAAATCCGGTGCCTAGGAGAATTATGCATCCCCTGTCGATCGGTCACCATTATATCACATATATATCCATTACCTCGTGAACGCGTTACAGTTGTGAGCAATGCGTCTCTGAAACATATAATCATAGTACGCCTACTTTAACGTCTAAGAATTCTGAGGAAAAATGAATGTAGGAAATATAGAAATATATATATATATACATGTAGAACGTCTATTTTAACGGCTAGTGATTCTGACAAACACGAGTTACGGAATCAATATCTTTTACGCGGGTATGTTAAGACAGTTCATGCTTCATTTATGCACGTAAACTGCATCATTTTCAAATCTGTCTTACACAGAGAGAGGGAGCTACTAACTTTTTAAAACTATTTTGGTTGTTTACATGACAACATTTTGTATCATAACAACATGACAAACATGCAAATACACGGGGGTATGGACTACACCGCTTTTTGTTCTGTCATGTCCCTATTATTCCGATTTAAGAAAAACATACATCAAACGATATTATTTTACTCGTCTATCCGTGTTCAAACCTTTGCAACTTTTTTCAATAAGAAACAGAAAAGCATTATGTAATTTAGCAAGATTTTTGATAAAGGCACTCAGCCTAAGAAACTTATAAAATATCATATGTTTGCCATTCCTCCATATTTGGTCACATGTTTCTTTTCACATGATGCTTTTCACATGATTATACTCGCTAGTATATTGTTCCTTGATTATTATATACACGTAACTGTACCATATCAATGAGATGTAAAACTTATACGGTACCAATTTTGATGCACCAGATGCGCATTTCGACAAATAGTGTCTCTTAGGTAAATAGCATTGTTATAGTGACGTGTGCTTGAACTTTCAACACAATATCCATGACGGTATGAACTGCAACGCTTCACACTGGAGTATTTTTCATACAGATTGGATATGTTAGTCAGTTACTTTATTGAAACTTTGAGAAACATAAAACTTCATAGTTATTTCGGATTTCAAACATTTCGGTTGAGCATCACTGAAGAGACATTATTTGTCGAAATGCGCATCTGGTGCATCAAAATTGGTACCGTATAAGTTTTACAATTAAGCCCTTGTAGCAATTTTGAATAAGCAGTCCTCAAAATCCAAATTGGTTATGTCCCTGATTCGACCCCTTGTTTTGAAATGCATTAAGTATAACATTGTATTCCGTGCAGAATATATTCCCACAAAACTTAACATCATTGCCGATTCTATTTCTCGCAAGCAGTGTGAAATATTTCGTTATGCAGCGCCGGAAGCAGATCCAGTTCCATTGACAGCCCCCTCCTCCTTCACAAACCTCATCTCCAGTTTGAATTCAACAAATTATTAGAAGCTTCATTATCACAAAACACACACAGAGCTCACAATGCAGGTCTCCAGGCGTATTACAAGTTTTGTTCAGAAAACCGGATCAGTCCAAATTGGCCACCCAACTTAGCTTCAATAGTTCAATTCATGTTAAATTTATCTATCAGGGGTTTAGCTTTTTCCACAGCCCGCTCATACATGGCTGCCTTGTCATATCATTGCAAATTGCAAGGAATTTATTATCCTACTTCTGAATGTTTGGTTGTTAAACTTTTGCAAGGTATGACACGTTTGAGGCATACTCCAGATAGCAGGCTTCCAATAACAAAACATATCTTAGCTAGAATATTTCAGGTGCTTCCATGTATTTGTAGTAATGTCTACGAGTCTGCTTTGTTTTCTGCTGCATTCTCATTAGCTTTTCACGGGCTTCTCAGGGTAGGCGAATTAGTTATCGATCGCAGTTCAACAGCAAGAGTTGTACAAAGAGGTGATATTAAACTAGACAGAGCAAATTGCTCAATAAGTTTAACCATTACATATTCTAAGACTGACTAGGTGGGCAAGGGTTCAGTACTTAACATTCCTAGGGTAGGAGATTTGACATGCCCATTTTATCATATGGATGTTTTTCTGAATGTTCGTCCTAATGACTCGGGCCCCCTTTTCTGCCATTTTGATTCGTCCCCATTGACCAGATACCAATTTACTGCTATTTTGTCAAAAGCAATTAAAGTACTTCAATTGCCATTCAAGTATAAAACTCATTCTTTTAGGATTGGGGCGAGTACGGAACTAGCAATCAAGGGGTTTTCATCTGATGTCATTCAGAAATCTGGTAGATGGCGATCTAGCTGTTATAAATCATACATCTGTATACCAAAGTTGTAATTTTCAAGTTCATTTATTTTGTAGAGAGTCAAATCGTTTGGTTGGTGGGCTCCTCAATATTAAAGTGGGCACAAACAGAAGCTCTACTTAGGCCTGGTGGTTGCGGTTTGAATCTCGGTAGGGTAAATATATTTTTATGGTGACAGGGTTACAGCGGTCTAGCCCTTATGCAGGTCGTCAATAAATTAAAATACTTAAGTAGATTTGGTCCGCAGCAAAGTGCCATTCTACTACATTGTGGTGGGAATGATTTAGGCCATACATCCATAAGAAAATTGATGTTACAGACTAAAAAAAGTTACAAAATTTATAAAAACAAATTTTCCCAATGCTAGGATTATATGGTCTTGCGTTCTACCGCGCATTGAATGGAAATATTCCCACAATAGGGCCAAAATGGAGTAAGCACGCCGGCACCTTAATTCATTTGCAAGCGCTTTAATCAAGTCGGAAGTGGGGCTGTCATTTCATATCCAGATATCAAACCACAACCCACATTTTTACACAGTGATGGGGTTCATTTATCCAAACTATGGAATTCCATTCTATTAAACACACTACAAGTGGGTCTAGAAGCTATACTATGCCACAATGTTGTATACTTTCCGCAGTAGTCCTTATGGGCACGGCTTAATTATAGCAAAGTGCCACTCTTCCCCCACCACCAGTGTGGCGGAGTTTCCTGCCATGATTGCCAATACTGTCCTTCAAGGTAGGAAACTTGTGGCGCTTACGAGCGGCACTGTCAGAACTTATCATGAAATGTGAAAATCTACCTCTGCATTTCCCAGGGTCAAGGTCATGAGATGTTTGACCTCTGCACCTCCCAGGGTCAATAATTCTATGGTATGATTTGAACTGTGAATGTTGATATTTTTGAACTTTGAATGTTGACTTTGCAAGATAATATGTTGATGTTGAATTTGCTTTTGATGATGCTTTTGTTGTTTGTTGGGGCCTGCCCTTGATCATGCTGGCGGCCCGTTTCCTTTGTGTTGTAAACACAGCTGTGCCCATAAACGCCATAATAAAATTATAAGTATTTCATATATTTATTTTTTGTTCATTGATACACTGTTCTGAGATAAATAAATAAATAAATATATATATATATATATATATATATATATATATATATATATAATAAAATTAAAATATATAAATATATAATACATACATATTTCTCGCTGTGACCTTCAATTCGACTTTTAGATATATCGATGAAGTTTTCTCTATTAACAATGATAGCTTTCATTCATATGTCGATTTGATATATCCATGTGAGCTCGAAATAAAGGACACCACAGAGCCGTCCAGTTCTGCTTCATACTTAGATATTTTATTGAAAGTAGACATTAACGGCAAACTGACAACTCACCTGTATGACAAACGGGATGATTTCAGCTTCTTCATCGTCAACTTCCCATATTTGTGTAGCAATATTCCATTATCACCTGCATATGGTGTTTATATATTTCAACTGATTCGATATGCAAGAGCTTGTTCTGGGTATAGTCAGTTTTTAAATCGAGGTAAGATACTGACAAACAAGTTGATGGTACAGGGATTTCAACAGTCTCGATTAAAGTCAGCATTTCGCAAATTCTATAACGATTTGTTATAACGATCTAGTTCGTCAATATAACCTCGCATTGGGTTAAATGCTGTCTGACGTGTTCCATACCGATTGTTTAGCCGTTCTTGGCACACCGATTTTGACTGCGGATAACTCCGTTTACCTGATCAGGATATAGGGCTCACGGCGGGTGTGACCGGTCAACAGGGGATGCATACTCCTCCTAGGCACCTGATCACACCTCTGGTGTGTCCAGGGGTCCGTGTTTGTCCAACTATCTATTTTGTATTGCTTATAGGAGTTATGAGATTGATCACTGTTCGTTATCTTCACCTTGCATAAATACATCTAGCACTACAACTACACTAATCTACAAACGTATTTACAACGCAGACTATATGTTTTTGGTCATTACGCTTGCCAGTCAATGTTAAAAGTGGAGCGAAATTAGGAAATTAGAACATGCCTTATTTGTCCGAAGAACTGATCCAAAATGTACGAAGTGACAGAAATAGACTTAAATAATCTCAAGTGGAACGAGTTAACCCTATTACGTTGACAAATAGTAAAGCTAACTCGTACCCAGAGAGATTCTATTTTAACTATGCATAAAGAATAAAGAATATATAAAAGATTATAAGTAAAAAATATCAACACACACACAAAAAAGCTAAAAATAAACTATGTAAATGAATGAACACTATGAAAATGAAATAAGAAATGAACAAAATTTGTGAGAAAAATAATGTAAAGATCAAGTTTGAATAAGTAAACAAAGTGGACCAACTCCAAACAAAAACAAAGAATAAGCAGCCTACATGTACATGTGGGAAATTGAATCAACATCAGACATTCCTAGGGTAGACGTGCAAAAAACAGAATCACGGAAACTGATAAATGCGTTTTACATGTAAGCAATCGGTTATGAAGGTCAAAGTAATTAGGGTGGGGGCTTATTGTAAACAGAATTGAAAAGAAAACAAATGTTTTCAAAATTGGTCATATTACCACTGTTAGGGACATGATCAGACGAGTAGGTCTAGATGAAGCTTAACATCTAGTAAGGGCTTAGCCCGTATTCATCCTGATAAAGTCAATAGGTTTGTTGATGCCATGCGGTTCAAATGACTTCAACCTGTACATCCAGAATTTTTCCTTCTGCTTTCTTTCGGTATCTGACCAACTTGGGTCATGATCAATAACCACTACTGTCATGTCTTCCCATCGGTGGTTATTGCCATTGAAATGTGAAGCTACTGGAAAATCTTTTTTTTTGGTTCTGATGGAGAACTGGTGTTGATCCATCTGCGAAGGTATGTTGTTTCTCCTATGGTCTCCTTCTGACAGACATCGCAACTGATGTTTTTCGTTTGTCCTGAAGAAGAGAAATTTGACAATGTGGTTCTTCTTGTCGTTGGTCACTTTAGTGCTTGGTATATTTTTTGTATTTCACCTTGTATCCATGCGTAATACTTCCTATCTACCCGAGGATCCGAGTTTTGAAATATTCGTGCATGGGTTTTACGAGGAAAAGTCCCTTTGAAGCAGTATGGCTTCTCTGCGATCATCACCCAAAATGTGGTCAGTTTAAGGTTAGAGACGAATGTAGGATAAAAGGTCAAAGGGCAAAAAGTCACAGACAAAAAGTCATGGACAAAATGACCATGGACATGTCACTATAAGAATTTTTATGAAAGTAGGACAAAATATCACAGGACAAAAAGTCAGTTTTATAAGAAAATAAGACAAAAAGTCACAGTTAGAAATTTTATGAAAGTAGGACAAAATGTCACAGGACAAAAGTCACAGTTATAAGAAATTATTGATTTTGATATATATTTGAAAACATATCTGTTCTTTTTGTAAAATTTAAGAAACTATATATGCATTTGGGTACCATTTACCTGTAATTGTTAGCTTAAAAGTATATATGGAGTCTCATTTGCTAAGCCAATCATCAGTACATTAATGGAACTCATGCAGAGTAATAAAGTTGGTTCAAAGTTATGGAGTTAAAACAAGTTTTGGTATTCTGTGAATATTAGATAAATGGTGAAGTCAAAGAACAAGAAAAACAACATGATTTTATTCATGCACAAAATACAAAGATTGGTATAAATATCAGCATTCTATGTTTTATAAAATAATGAGGCTTTTTTTTCTAATCAAAAGTAATTTTTGTGACTTTTTGTCCCGTGACTTTTTATCCTATCTGATCAAAAATCATCATTGTGACTTTTTGTCTTGCGACTTTTTGTCCTACCGATTTTGAGACTTTTTGTCCTGTGACTTTCCGTCCGTAAACCGAAATGTACATCTTCCAACAAATAATCCGATATACAAGATGAATGTTCTAAGCAAAACCGAGAAGATTCAAGTAGAATTTAAATTTACGTTTCATTTTACAAACGACTTTCTCAATTCATCAAATACATGTACACATGTATTATTGAAGACCGAGTTTTTGTTAAGAGCAATAATCTTATTTTAAAACTTCAATACTCAATAAAAGAAATATATGTATCAAACAAAGATGCTTGCCCCATCAATTTTAGGCCCAGTTTAATGTATTCGCCATGGTTTCGCTTTCCAACGAATAAAATATTATCATACATGCATTTCAATGCCCAATCATAATTTTACAAATAGAAGTATTTTATCTTATCTTATCTTATCTTATCATGACTTTTCCTGCGATAATCATCAAGGAAATATATAAGTTTCAGAACTGGGTTTTGTGTGTATTTTAATGATTAACAAATTCATTAAATACTGGTATATGAGATAATGATTTTTCTTAAAAATCGATGCAATTATTTCTTTTGATTTTGAAATTCAATTAAATGAAATCTATGAAGAAGAATTACACTTGTCCATACACGTGCAATTTGCATGTTTAATCTCAGTTGACTAAAAAACGACATTATAAGCCATGATCTGAGAGGAAAGACAGAACTGTCAAAGTACAGATCTCTTCGACATGTTATCTAATATTTTACAAACTCTAGTTTCAAATTAAGTTTTATTAAAAAGATGTTTATAAATACTAATTAACTTTTCCGTGATCATCATTGACAATTCGAAACCAAAATATCTGAAGTAGATTATGTTTTACATTGACCATTATACGGATAATGCCCGTTTATATTCGTTCTGAAATACTGTGAAAATTTTCATTCACAACATACATGTACGAAATTTAAACTGTACTTTTCAATTGATTCTATCCATTGGAAGTAGCTGTCATTGGAAAAAGATAGAGTATTCAGACCTGTTATCAACTGTGCAAATACAGGTATAAACGTGTTCCCGCGATTCCCCGCTATGAAAAACCGCGACGGTGTTATGCGGAAAGGATTTACTTTCCGTCACGGTGATGCGGTATATAAGGGGTCCACGTTAGCTGCACTATATATATATATATATATATGTGTGTGTGTGTGTGTGTGTGTGTGTGTGTGTGTGTGTGTGTGTGTGTGTGTGTGTGTGTGTGTGTGTGTGTTCTAGATTCTTGGTGAGATTTAACAATCAAAATATGGGTCAATTTTTATCATCAGCTTCATCCCCGTTTCTATAAAGTATACGTTTTTATTATATTTATGTACCTACATTAAGTATACAGTGAAAGTTGAAGATAAAGAACAGTGATCAATCCCATAATGCATAGCGCTTAGACTGTTCATTTGTCAATCGTCTGGGATAAAGAATGTTGTATGCCTCAATGACCTTTAAAACGGTAGTCCTATGTCAGGTAGGCCTTCACACGATCAATACCCTTACTGATACATCCAAGAGCGTCATTCTTAAGTCAATTGTCGAGGCACTTCTCCCACATTCATTGACGTCTATATTTGTGAATATGCTTGAATTGGACATAAAATAACACATCATCTTTATTGACCATCTTTAATGTTTTCCATTGCAACGAATGAAACCATTTTTTTTTTTCGACAAAAAGAGGCAGCACGCAGGAAACTTACACAGTCTGTATGTAAACGTTCATAACATCGGCAAAACCGGGATCTGCAAACAAAATACAGAATAATATTTTTAAAATTGCATTATTTCCGATTCATTTTGGAAACAGTGATCACAGGATGAAAATATGGCATTCAATAAGCTTGAAATGTAACTTAAAGTTTATTGAACGGTTACTGAACGGTGACAGAACGGTTACTGAAAGGTGACAGAACGATTACTGAACGGCGAATAAAAGGTGACTAAATCACAGAAACTGGGCGAACTGAATGACAGTTTCATACTTTGGATCATAGTATAATCATATGATTTATAGAAAGAAAAGAAACTTTGCCCTTATTTTTTCCAGAGAGAAAAAATATCTCAATGATACCATATAGATACATGGAGAGAGAGAGAGAGAGAGAGAGAGAGAGAGAGAGAGAGAGAGAGAGAGAGAGAGAGAGAGGGATGAGGAGGAGGAGGGTAGATATACACAATACATGTATGTTGTCGTAAAGTAACATGTACAATAGTGAGGTTGATATATTTACATTATCATACTCGGTCTGAAATCACTGAAGTGCTTCAACTAAACTTTACAGCCATTGTATCATATAATAAGTTGTGGATAGAATAGGAGGAATGTGTTTACTATAATGTCACTTACTTCGATTCCAGTTCGTCAGTCTTGAACCTTTACTGTACATGAACAGCGGGAAGACTCCCTTATTGGCCCACGTGCAAACATCTTTCTTATCTATCACCACAAACCACCCCGCATCCTTTGGACATCCGCCATAGTTTCTGTTGATGTAGAAGTGTCTTTTGACATGGGCGTGGTGCCTGAAAAGATCAAAATAGTCATAAATGTTGTAGATTTCTACGGAATAGATGTATTGCATCTGATGGCATCACTAAAAGTATTTTGTTACAAACAGTACGCCTATCGTAACGACTATATTTTCTGATAGCCATGACAATAGAATGTACATGCATATATAAAAATCAATTTTTAATTTTGAACATTCATGAAGACGTGAACTACAGCGCTTCACGTCTAAATACTTTTCAATAAGAGCTAGGATACACGCTTCCTGAAGTATGCTGACGTTTTAACGTCAGAGTTCATACCCTTATATGAGAAAAGATTTGATAAAATAAAACTCCGCTAACATATACGTACCCTGCGATGGAGAAAAAGTTTGTTCGTGAATTCGGTTTTAGGTCGTACCAACTGCTATGTAACAATCTCGATTTGCTGAACCAGTTGATGAAGCTACTCCCACTTCCATCAAATTCCAAGTAAGCCAGCGTTTTCCCTTGACCTCCAAGTACTACACGGATCTGAAAGGTATATTTACCATGGCTACAATGAAAATGGCTTGGAATCGTAAGAAGAATCAATTTTGTATGTATCTGAATGCTGTAACACGTCCCGTGGAAGAACGATTTTTCTCAAATAGAGATAAATGTGATAAAGTTTGATATATGGCACCCAAGACAGGAGCAATTATGATTCGTTGTCGTGTTAACGCCTACCGTGCATCATGTACATTTAGTTACGATGGACGTATCATGTACCCTAGCGTTGCACTTTATCAACGTCATATCGGAAAGACTCGTCACATTTATGTATAATTGCATGTACTAAACAAAGAAACAGTTACTACTTATGTTAAATGTCTTAGGTTGGAAGAAGTACCGTGATCGAGAATCGATGACTGGACTTCCTGATTGCAAAATGATTACCCTTAACACTAGACCACAGCGAGCGGTAGAATAGGAATTGTAATATGTGTCCCTTAACATATAAAGTGTATTTCAGATCACCTAATTCATATGAAAGGGTAATTTATCCTTTTCTTTTAATCTGAAATGGTCAAAAATGAGCATGATACTAAGAAAATATATCTTTGGATTTATTCATTAAAATGCCTTACATTTACAAATAGTTCTATTTTTTTAAAAACAAACATGATACATGTATTATTCTACCCTAGATGCACAAATATCTATTTTTTCATGTATGAATTCTTAGCAAATATATCGGCTATTTCATATGCCAATACGAAGTCAATATAATCTCATATACCATTCCATTGTAAGGTGAAAAGTTGGAGTAGTTCGGTTTATGTTCAGTGTATAAAATTGTCTGTTAGGTGGTCATTTGAACTATCAAAATTGAATTGTTTGTATGGGAGATGGAAATAACGAACATTGATCAATCTCATAAATTCCATAAACAATACAAAATAGAGAGTTAGGCAAACACTGATCCCTGGATACACCAGAGGTGGGATCATGTGTCTGGGAGGAGTAAGGATCCCGTGTTGACCGGTAGCATCCACCGTGAGCCCTTTATCGTGATCAGATAATCGGCGTTATCCATAGTAAAAGTCAGTGTGCCAAAAATGACTGGTATTGACATGAAACATGTCAGACCGCATTTGACTCAATGATAGGTTGTATTGGCAAAATACATCGTTTTAATAATCATAGATTTTACGAAATTTTGCGACTTTAAACGAGATTGTTGGAAACTCTGTACCATCATCTTGTTTGTCAGTAACCTACTTCGATTTAAAATAAAAACTGACTATATGCAGAACAAACTCTTGCATATCGAATCATTTGAGAGATATAAACATAATATACAGGTGATTATAGAATGTTGTTACATGCATATTTCTAAATTTTACGAAACACGCTCTAACTGTAGCGAATCTGATGAAACCTGCAATCTAATAACTATTGTAAAGAATGTGAAATGAAGAGCATACTAAACACGGACCCCTGGACATACCAGACAAGGTCAAACAATTGATATGAAACATGTATTTTGATACTTGTATCCTGCAATTATTGTAATAAACTTATCAAAAAATAGTGTATAAACTATAAACCTGGTTTTTGTAAATATCAAATCGGCAAGGGTGTTGGTAACTGCGATCTATGTCACGTCATTCCTTTGTTTAAGCGCCAAGTTATTTGTAAGGAATACAAAACTCCAGACAACTACTTCATTATATGTTGAGTAACCTGAGTTAAATATTTATCATTTTAATGTAAAACTTATACGGTACCAATTTTGATGCACCAGATGCGCATTTCGACAAATAATGTCTCTTCACTAATGCTTAACCGAAATGTTTAGTATCCGAAATAGCTATGACATTTTAGAGCTAAATATAGCCAAAAACAGCGTGCTAAAAAAGTGGAGCCAGATTTTTCCAAGGATAAGAGCTATGCATGAGGGAGATAATCCTTAATTTTGAAATGAATTTCTACATTTTATAACAGCAATTAAATATACATCCGTATTTTCAAGCTAGTAAGAAAGTACTTAGCTACTGGACTGTAGAGACCCTCGGGGACGAACAGTCCACCAGCAGAGGCCTCGACCCAGGGGTCATAATGTAAAACTTATACGGTACCAATTTTGATGCACCAGATGCGCATTTCGACAAATAATGTCTCTTCACTGATGCTCAACCGAAATGTTTGGTATCAGAAATAACTATGAAATTTTAGAGCTAAATATAGCCAAAAACAGCGTGCTAAAAAGTGGAGCCAGATTCGTCCAAGGATAAGAGCTATGCATGAGGGAGATAATCCTTAATTTTGAAATGAATTTCTACAATTTATAGCAGCAATTAAATATACATCCGTATTTTCAAGCTAGTAACGAAGTACTTAGCTACTGGGCTGTAGAGACCCTCGGGGACAAACAGTCCAGCAGCAGAGGCCTCGACCCAGGGGTCATAATGTAAAACTTATACGGTACCAATTTTGATGCACCAGATGCGCATTTCGACAAATAATGTCTCTTCACTGATGTTCAACCGAAATGTTTGGTATCAGAAATAACTATGAAGTTTTAGAGCTAAATATAGCCAAAAACAGCGTGCCAAAAAAGTGGAGCCAAATTCGTCCAAGGATAAGAGCTATGTATGAGGGAGATAATCCTTAATTTTGAAATGAATTTTTAAATTTTATAACAGCAATTAAATATACATCCGTATGCACAACTTCTCTATTAATACAGTTATTTCATTATAGAGCTTTTCAAAACTGTATCAAAAAGGTCTTGAAACTTTCGGAATTAAAATCCAAAGAGATAAACTGCCTCGAACCTAAGACATTTCGCATTCATGAAGGTCAGAAGCACTTTTCACTGAATTCACGTAGGCTGATGAGAAATGTTGTCAAAATTAAACAATGCTTTATATGACAAAACTCTATACTAATATTATATATGGGATATTTAATCGTTCTTATGATTTGTAAAGAATCAAATATCTTTCCAATACCAGTAAATCATCGTTAAATTTAGGCTGAGGTTGTACTGTAAGTAATTCAATATTCTCAAGCCTCTCCATTCCTTAAAACAATAGACCACGGCCCACTTAAGGCCTCTGTTCCGTTACTTTTTTTAAGAAATGGAGAGGTATATGTACTTAAGCATTATCTTAAACATATCGATTGTTGAATTTTGCTTACAAGTAAATAAGATGAGTCCTTGTTAGGGATAAGTTGGTCAGGCACATTTTGTTCACATAATAATAAAAAAAATAAAAATAATAAACATAGTAATAAAAAAATGTGGGTTTTAAGCCATTCAAAGTTCCGCTGCCATGTTGTAATAAACTATCCTCGCCCACCTTTTCCATCATCTATATAACTTGCACATTTTTATAACTGTTCTTGATTTTCTTTTTCTTTTTAGTGTAGATATTTCAAGCATAATGATTATCCAATTTCCAGAAGCTTGAGAATAATTGCATATTTGAACGTATCATTATTTAAAGCCTGTAACACTCATGTATTCGAGCTCGCCCTATGTATATACACGTAGTGTTTTATTCTATAGATAATTTATGTTCAGTTGAACAGGAAAGGCAAAACATGTGAAATATATACACTAACCACATCATCTTGTGTATCAATGTTCTACGGTGAAAATCAACGCTTCTGTTATTTTGTCGTTTAATTCATGTACGGTGTTACTAAAATACCGATTAAGAGACAGATCGGAGAAATATTAAGGCAAGTTCGAGCCTCAAAGATATTAATTAATCTACTCGGTTGCATTTTGGAGAACAGTTATTATGAAGGGTGTTATTATCCTCGTAGGTTTTCAAACAAATAAAAACCTTGATGTTGACCAACAGTAACAGTGGTAGATATACACGGAAATATTCACACCATATGTTCAGTTTAACTAAAAGGTGATACGTTGTAGAACGAGACTGGCGGCGAGGTTTACCCCAAAACTGAATTGTATAACTTTGAAACGACTAACAAAGTTAGAAGAACGTCAAATCTTAGATTTGTTCATGGTGTGTGGGGATAACATTGGTTAACCACAGCAAATATAATGTACAAGGTACTGTTAGGACGCAAGAGGACAATAATGTGCACCCCATGTTAACGTTCGAACTTCCGCACATCTCATACAATTTTACACTTACACACACACAAGTTGAATATTCCACCCAGATGTATTTGGAGATATATAGATTAACACAATGCATTAATCTTTAATTGTAATCGAGCTTATGGTTTTCTATAGTGTTATCTGTAATGATTTCTACTATACGTGTAAGTTTAATTCTTTTACAAGGGTGAAATTATGAATAATGCAAATTGTTCTACATGATCTTCCAAAACCGTGCAAGTGCGTACCTTCAGAATGCTGAGAGATCTCCATTGATCAATTAGAGGACTTCGAAGATGCTTTCTAGTATCTCTCCAATTATCGAGATCAAAACCGTCCGGAATACAACCAACTGCTGGTGTGCATCTTCGGGGTGATCTCTTGCACCATGCAGCACGAACATCCTGTTTGTTACCTTTAACAGCATGGAACACTAGCTGCCAGTCTGAAATGGATGTAAATGTCAATTTATGTTATCGGATTGGTAAGATACATGTACTACTTTTGAGAGTCGAACATTAAATTTAATGTCTAGAAAAACTTAGTAAGTAAAGTATGAAAATATCAACATTTCATAGAACATTTGACACTACAAACATGACACATTATTTCACAAAATGAAATTGAAAACGTTTTGATCAACAATTACAACTTACCATCTTCTTCAGATGTGCCATAACTACCGGAAAGAACATGTGCAAAGAGCACGCAAATCAACATCCATGAAAACCAGATCATGTTGATTTAACCCTATAACATAACAATATTTAAAAACGATTGAAAAATCTCAACAATCATATAAGGAATATTTAATCAACGGTAGGGCAGACACGGACCCCTGCAAATACCAGAAGTGAAATTAGGTGGCTTGAAGGACAACGCATCCCCCACCGACCAGTCACCTGCCGCGAGCCCCACACATTGATAGCATTTGTAATCTAACATTATCTAAGTATATCAAATTAAATGAAAATGACATTGTCAGAAACCTGCCACATAAGATATAACATTATCAAACAGTTACAACCATATCACTCACCTAGTATGCTCAGCAGACTCCTCTGTCAACTGTTAATTCGAGTAACTCAAAATGATTTCTTATATACAAAACAAAGTATCTGTAATCGAAAACACCTGTGATTATTTAAAACACATTTTATTGTTTTAATGTTTCGATTATCATAAACTTCTTATAGAAGTTTGTAAAACAGGTCCAATTTCATATCCATTACATCCTGCGACACAATTGTTTCTTAAGATAAAAGCGGATGCACCAAACTTCTCAAAGCGACTTGTACATAATATAATCAACGAGTAACAAAGTGTTCTCAAATATCTAAAACAATATGTCGTGTGTAGCGTGTTCCCGGATCAATCAACAATCGACGGCAACCTATAAATCTATTAATGTTGTTCATCATTGGATTTTTCAAAACCGGGATACAGCCTGCATTCTGTGATTCTGGACGTTCCGCATACCATATCATCTTTAGAGCAAATAAAAACCCATTCAAATCATGTCGTCAATTCCCTAAAATCACATTACTAATAATGATACTTTATCCCGACAACACAAACAAAATTTTAGGTCATATTTTTTTTATTTTATATATATTTAATCATATTTCAGGTTTCTTGTTTACATCATGTATTTCATATGATGTACTAACAGTAAAAAGAAACAGTTCGTTGTTTTTTTCTTGCAATATGATGTTTAGACACGATGACAGAATTTGATTAAATTTGACACAGAGTTACTTTCACGCACTTTAGTTGAAATTCAGCCGACCGTGACCCCACTCGCCGTTGCGTGCAATCAGCATTTTTTTTAAGAAAGCGCACATGTTGGGTACCCTTTCACCATTATTTGCTGGTAAATCATTACAAATTGGACCACTGAAATAGTGCCGAAACTGAATGAAGTTAATTGGAATAGAGTCACTCCTCTAATAATACAGGGGCGTTTGCAACGTCATGTAGCCCAGTAATATGGTGTAGATGAGACAACATTATACCGTTTAGTTGGGCGTCTCAGAGCCACAGGGATATCGGGTTATCGCCCTAGGAGAGAACGCCCATG
Source organism: Ostrea edulis (assembly GCF_947568905.1). Classification (NCBI taxonomy): domain Eukaryota; kingdom Metazoa; phylum Mollusca; class Bivalvia; order Ostreida; family Ostreidae; genus Ostrea; species Ostrea edulis. Next base: position 69,000,116 of record NC_079166.1, on the reverse strand, counting down.
CATTACGTCGCGACGTCAAGATAGAGACTTGTATCTCTAGCACCCACATAATCGATTTCATACGGCGACAGATATTACACGCCAAGTTCTCGGCACTCATGGTCGGCCAATGTGTGCAGGAATGGTTAGGAATTGGTTATGATAGTTTCATTCAAGGCCACGACGTCATTATGTTGGTTCGACACTTACTCAAAGGCAACGCCACTGTCAAATACAGTGGCTGCTTTCACATGCACCTAATCGGTTTTGTTTGGCCCATTCGAGACGCATGATAATTACTGACAAGTCTATCTTTACACTCTATTGGTCAGAGGGACCACGACGTATCTATCGACGTAATGGTGAGCGATATTCTGGCACTTGCGTAACGGAAAGCGGTAAAATTGGGGGGTATTATATGTTATTGTATGAACAGAGTTATCTCAAGAGGTGAAAACACCTCACATTGTCACCCACAGCAATATTGCAGCAGTACCAAATCGAGGTCTTGGGACAGCACGTCCTTTTATCCACCAATGCAACCCTACGTTGCTGCAGGACAAGGCGAATTCGCATGTTGCTAAGGTCTGTTGTGAGTTTCAAGTTCAAAACAACGTCCAAATTCTTGATTTATCAGCATAAAGTTCCGATTTGTCCCCAATCGAGCGTTTGTGGGACGAGCTGGATAGAAGTGTTAGGGAGCGCGTTAACGTTCGACATAACGTCGCTCAACTCACTTAGGTCTTTATTCAGGAGTGGAATAATATCCCTCGGAGGTCAAATAAACAATTTGATGGGGTCAATGTTAAGGAGAGTAAGAGCAGCCTGAAGCTGGAGGTAGGCATACAAGCTACTGATTTATATTGGCTAACGGCGTAGTTGTTTTACGGATATCAATGCAAACGCGGACTGCTTAATTTAGGCATATGTTTGGCGCTTACGACCGTTCAGCAGCAATGTGTCTTTATCGTCTCACACCTGCATTGTTCATGCATCTAGTGTATCCTTATAAATTATGATCTATATTTTTCATTGTTGGCTTACAGCCCACATGTGTCAAAGACTCGATATGAAATTATGAAGTATATAAAGTATTTATAGATTGTCGTAATGTTGGAGGGTTACAAAATTGAATTTAAACGTCTTACTATTCATTGTTCATTTTGAATATTGATGTTTTTGTGCAAATAAATGCAAGAACTGTTTTATCAATTTGTAATGGAAACCATGGATATTTTTTTTAGAGTTATTAGAGGTTTGAAATATATTCATTATATGAAAGAGACTAAGTATTGTGAATCGATTTACCTGTCATAATAATTAACAAACATAAAATTCACAAGTGTAATCTAATTTCATCCGATATGGTAATTTGGTAAATATTAAGGGTAGAATTAAAAGGATTTTTAATTCATTAATGTTGATGCAACATGCGTACACACACATATTTGTATACATACATACATACATAGATGCATGCTCATACATACATAGTCTTAAATATTCTTTATTTTAGAGATGTGTCATAGTTATATACTCCCAATATGTTCTACATTGTGTTCTGATTTTTATTAAAGCAACAAAATATATAATTACTAGTTTTCCCCATCTGCATTTTTCTTGAAATAGCCCACTGTACGTGTATCTAGAACTTTGTTACCAGCATTATATTTCATGATTTTTATTTGTTTCATTTCTTCATGACGATGTGTTATAAATAACTGGATATCTCAATTTCTTCATGAAGAGGTGAAGTTATCGAACAGTGATCAATCTCATATTTGTTATAAAGATTCAAATTTTAGCAAAGGGCAAACATGGACCCTAAAAACACCAGAAGTGGGATCGGGTGCCTAGGTGAAGGAGGCATCCCCTATTTACCGGTCACATAAGCTGTGAGCTACATCATAAACAGATATATTTTTTCATCAATTCTAATGCATTGATTTTACTCTGTTTATTTTCTAAAGACTTCAAAATAATATGCAACCTTCTTCTACCACAGTAAAGCTGGTCTCTCGGACACTACGTCATTTCTCGACTCAAAAATGAATAGCAGATTCGCCAGTGTTTAGGTGATACATGGTATACAAATTATTTACATGAATAGACGTTACAGAAATAATGTTATTGACTTTACAAAACTCTTCCACATGAGAGTAACAGAGTGGATCTACAGCATGACGTTATAAATCAGTTATAATGTTGAATGATATTAGTGACTGGAAACAAATCTATAACAGAAACATACCAGACCTTCGAGATAGTAAAATCAAAAATTGATAACATTGCACCCTTCCTCTTAGACATTGGGGGTGTCACGTAACATATGTTCTGTAGTATTCTCATATTTATACAGATTACATTGCATTACTAAGCTTGAAAGGGTTTACCGTGTATCTTTGTAAATGCTGAATCGATGGATATAGAATTACATGAAAGCATAAAAATGAAATGTTCTGTTCAATAAAGGAAAACAAATCTTACAGAAAAAAATAAAAAATATATCTGAGTTTCCATACCTCATATTCCCTATTCCCTCATATTCCTTAACTCAACACTCTCATTTCTGCTATTAAGAATATACGAAATAATTGCTAGAATGAATTTATTTTTGTTGTCATGGTTTCACATGTGTACAATAATCTATTTCCGTCTTTCAGTGAAACGGTCAGACTTCGCCCTCACATCTTATACTGTCTGAATGTAGACGTGCATAATATCTGCGTACCCGTGATCTGAAGAAAAAAAACATATCATAATAGTACATCTACAACATGAAATTCCCATGTGTCCTCACAAAGCACCACATGTTCTCTAGTGCTGAAAAGTATAAACTATATGTATCTGGAATCTGAACTACATGTCTGAATCTCTAATTATACAAATGGAATACTTGAATCTGTTCTTTTAAAACAAGTTTGAATCTAATTTACAATTACGATGCGTAACAATTTGACTAATTTCGGCAAAGATTCGGCTCGGCTGAATGTTTGGACTAACGGCTTCACCGAATCTCAGAGCAGTCCTTTATAATTCATGTCTGGATTTCTTTATTTCAGCTTCGGCTGGTTTAGCAATTAATGTGCAGTTAGGTGACACTGATGTTCGCTTCAAATATTACACTATTTCTATATCACGACATCAATATAGGGAAATTGATATACATGTATAAGATTCAGCTTTGTGGTACAAATACACTTTAGAAGATTTCTAAACGCCCAATCGTATTTTAGATATTTGAATCATATTTCCCTGAAACCGAACGGTTCCTCACTAATACATGTACAAATTACAATTTTCTTTGCCCAAAGATGCGTTGTGGTTCTCTGGTTCAAACTTGTCAATCTCCATTGTTCTTGCGATGAGGAAGGCTTGTTACAACGATGGAAAATGTTTACAGACAATAAAAAGACGATAGACAAACTACAGTACCCGCAACGTTATTCTTGACATGATAAACGATAGAACACGATACACGCACGATAGGATAGGATACACGCACGATACGATAGGATACACGCACGATACGATAGGATACACGATAAACCTGATAAACGCAAAACCTGATAAACGATCTTCACGATAGACCTGATAAACGCAAAACACGATAAACGATCTTCACGATAAACGGAAAACCTGATAGAAATGTTGTAAATTTAGAAACGGTTTAGACGGAACGAAATTTTGATACCTACAACATAATTACATTATGTTTACATTATGTTGATAATAATATTGAAGGATTTCAATGTTCATTATATACCTACATTACGGACAAAGCGGATTTCTTGTTTCCCGCGTTCTCGCGATGGGAAAAAATCTAACGCGGTAATCTATAGGTAACTCAGGAAAACCGCGTTCTCATCGCGGGATGACTATCAGCTACCTGTCCCCGTCGCGGTAACATTTGTTTAAAACATTGATCGGTTTTGTACCATATAATTTCTTTAATCCACGGTCGTACGTTTTTTTTTTTTTTTTAATGCCATCACAGGTAAAATTTAAAAAAATAAATAAAATATATACGGCATTGAATTCATTATTTGATATCTATATGAATTTTATCAGCCAATGATTCTAAAACTTATATTGTCACCTAATGTTTAATATATAGATTATACAGGGAATTAACTAAATGTAATATAATGTAGTGATATCATGCTTCAGTAGCTCTCTTATGCTAATGTATATTACCTTGAGTATGAAATAAAACCAAGTAATATTGTGCGTGTAGCGAGGAGGGGGTTATTTTGCATCAAGCTCTAAGTTCACGGCTCATTCAACATCTCAAGTTATTTTCATAACGACCGCTTTAAAAAAAATCAACCGCACTACACCTGTTAGATATTTTTACACTATGATTGATAATTGATAGTCTTAAGTAATTGGAACATATTTATTTGAATTGATATTTTGTTAACAAAACATAAATATACTGTTTAAAAAACATAAACAAAACTCGGCTTGTTTTAAATTCGCAATTTTGAAACGCTTAGTGTGTAAAAAAAATTCAAATAATCATCAAAACCAACATAAATTTCCAGTATCTACACGTACGAGTATTGGTACATGTGTACATGTACAAGGTATATAAAAAAACAAAAAAAAAAACAAAACAACGATGACAGCGGAATCGTGCCCAGTTGAGCAGAATTTTTGGGGATGCAACACCCTTGCACCCTTTTAAAACTTAATCTTCTAAATGTGTGAAATACAATGTCCCTGAGAATGTTAGCTGTCAAAACACGGGTGATACACAAAATCAGATATAAGGACTCGCACAAGTTCAGCAGTTGCTATATAAGTAGCATACACGTGAAAAAAAAAATCGGAAGAAAAAGAACCATTATTAAAATATACATGTATGTGATAAACAATGTAATTTACTGATTTTTCCTTTCAAATCGGAACTCCCTATTTTTCTGTTAGTGTTAATTACAAATAACTGTTTCTAGACAAACAAATGTTTATGAACTTCAGAAGGAGCTTTCAGATTTACTGTGCTCGGTTTACTGTCCTACTTTCCAGACTACTTAGAATTAAATTGTGATAAATTTTCACTCTCTCTCTGGACAGACAAATAGCTCTTCTTCTGCCTTAAAATCGACAACTTTATGTTCTCCTTCAAATATACCGTCCTTCCTCGATTCCTAAAAATAGCTTCTTTAACAAAACGAATAAAGGTTTCGGAAAGTATCGTACTTTTTCATTAGATTTTATATACGATCCCGATAGTTTCCGAAGCTACACGATAAACGATTTTCACGATAAACGGAAAACCTGATACACGCAAAACACGATACACGATAGACCTGATAAACGCAAAACACGATAGAAAACGGAAAACCTGATACACGATAGGATAGGATACACGCACGATACGATAGGATACACGCACGATACGATAGGATACACGCACGATAGAGCACGATAGGAATGTCAAGAATAACGTTGCGGGTACTGTAACTACAAGCGGAAAAAGCTAATTTGAGTCATCAACCGAGGTATAGTACATATAGAATTATGTGATACTACTAAACTATCTCTCTCTCTCTCTCTCTCTCTCTCTCTCTCTCTCTCTCTCTCTCTCTTACCCTGACCCCACTGAGTAATTATTGACCCTTTATTATAGATAAAGAGCGGATGGTTTCCATTGTTTGCCCAGGTGCACACTCCATCAGTACTGTCTAACACCAAAAACCATCCAGCATTACTGTCACATCCACGGGAATCCCTGTTGACAGAGTGTTGTCATTTTTACAAGTAAAGAATTTCATTTTAGATCACCTGCGATTCCCACACTCTGAGACTGATCATGAAAACTGCATAATGTATTAATTCAAAATGGCGTTTTATGTTAAAATATTGTATTCACCCTTTTATAGAGAAGTAGGTTGTGTTGGATGTCTTGAGATCGGACCAACTACTATGGAGAAGTCTGGACTTGCTAAACCAGTTTAGTTTGTCGCTTCCACTTCCATCAAATTCTAAGAACGCAAATATGTTTCCCTGTCCACCGAATGTTACTCGAATCTGTAAATGCAATATCCAAAACAATCATTTACAATTGAATGTCCCAAGTACTTGTATTTATGTTTGATGTACATTGTTTTGCCGACACTTGAAACAAAATTCATGTTTTGCGAATACATCAAACGATGTTTGGAAATTTGAAAATTGAAGAACATTTTCCATTTTAATGTCTCCTCACGAAAGAAATGATAATGTTTTATCTTTTTATTAGAATATTGTCGTACTAGTTGCAAATGAAGTGTCTAGTAATCAAGAAAACAAAACAAAATATTATTTGTTTTGAAAAAAAAATATTTGAATTCCAGAAGAATGTCCAGTGTATCATTTTCATATTGGAATTTCCATATAGTCTAGCATTTCTCATCAGCAGTAGAACACATTACACAGAGCCTATTTATACATTATTCAGCTACATGTAAATACATGTCTTACAATACAGCAGAAATCAAGTTTGTTTGGGTTTTTTTTTTGGGGGGGGGGGGTCTTTTTCAGTACCACAGAATTCAGTTATACTTTGTGAGTAAACAATATTCACGTTAGTTTGCGAGAGGCTTCGTTCGCATTATCAAAATATTGATTAATAATTCATGAATGAATTAAATGCTTTTATGATAGCATAACAATCTTTATTTTACGTTATTTCGAACAGACTGAACGACGACTTTAATAATTTTAGTCCTTAATCTAAAATGAATAAGGTAAGCAAATATATAAACATACTTTCACAATATTGAGTGATTTCCATTTGTCAATTAGAGGACTTCGGAGATGTGTCACATTGTCCCTCCAGTTATCCAGATTGAATTTAAGAGGGAGACAGCCTGAGTCTGTTGTACATACTGCCGGGGACATTGTATTCCAGGCATGAAGAACACTCTTTCCGTTACCACTCACTGCATGAAAAACTAATTTCCAATCTGAAAATGAATATCAGAATTGAAATGGTGCATATCAACTTGTAGTCTCTAAATGACGAATTCTTAGCTTGCCATAGCTTCTTTCGTTAAAATCACAGTAATACACTTCTGGCAACACCAGGGATGTAACTGCAAACTTTATTTGAGTGAAGAACTGATGAACAATTGACCAACACATGATGAAAGTCAATAAAATGTTAGAATTTGTCTATATTTTGTTTTGGTGACTGCTCCTCAGTTTCGTCAAGCTCCTCAAATTCAAAACGGAAACTCGGCGTCATGTTAGGCGAGATGGTACACTAACGCATTTTCATTGAACACTATGGCTGAGTATCATCAGTGGTTAGTCTAACTCAATATCCCACCTTTCCGTTTTTCCATCTCGTCATGGGTCTATAATAAAGGGTGAAAACGAGCAATGGTTGGAGGAGGGGTTGTGAAAAAACCAACATTTTGTGGCACTACACCCACAACTGGTGACGTCTTTACATGTTTAAAAATATAAACAACATACAGACAAAACATTTTCAAAGTGTCCGTACATGTTTGACATTAAATGACTGAGTGTGTGAGTACATTGTAAGAGGATAGATGGGTGTGGTCGAGGCATCATCATATAGTTTACATTTAAATTTCAAAGACCCTCAGCAGTAAAGTTTGCAGTAATCCAAAATCGATCAATCGTTGCACTACCACTCGATTTTCAATCGACATATTTGTCGGAATAAGACGTGTTGAGCTTTTGGTTTTTATATCATAATTCCAATTTCTTTCTTCACTGTCGTAATCTTCATACGTTGTGAACTCTGTTTATTTTTTATTTTATTTTTTTTTTTGTTTTTTTGTTTTTTTTGTTGTTTTTTTTTTTGTCGATCTAGTTACCCAATACAACCTATCATTGGGTCAAATGCTGTTTGACGTGTTTCATATACCGATTGTTAGTCCATCCTTGGCACACTTATTTTGACTACGGATAACTCCGTTTACCTGATCAAGATATGGGGTTCACGGCGGGTGTGACCGTTCGACAGGAAATACTTACTCACCTAGGGACTTGATCCCACCTCTGGTCTATCCAGGAGTCGTGTTTGCCAGAATCTCTATTTTGTGTTAGTGTTGATTATAGGAGTTATGAAATTGATCACTGTCCGTTATCTACACCTTTCATTTAATAAATCTTAAGAAAAACAGGATAAGACATAAATATGATTTTTATAGAATTACTCAACTTTCTGAAACTGTGTATAGCACAACAAACCGTCACTTACTATATCCGTGTCCATACACCACGCTCGTCGAGAAAACCATCAAACCGAGAAACCGTAGAACGCCAGATGAGGAGGACATGGTGAACTAAATAAAATAATGGAATTTACCGAAATCATTTAAAAAATCATTTCCGGGAGGTATCGAATATCAATCAACACTGGAAGTTGTAAAATTCCAGATAAAAGATACGGTGTTGTCATCAACTTTGATTATAGGACACATTTGCTAGCCTGTGTACATATACGGCGACATATCTGAACTGCTCAACGTTGATTAATGATCTACTCTTTGTAGTTATAAGAATATTTTCCTTTTCACAAATTTGTTTCGAAAGAAATAAAAGAAAAACCCTCACCTTGTTTTAACTATGTATCCACTGTACAGTTTCCTAAACCAAAACAGCTTTAACTTATATAGAAATACAAAAAGATAACTCCACCCTCCAAGAATGTCCGTCCTTTGCTTGATCTTATCGCCTTACATTGTTCCTCCCAAATATTCTACCCATTTTATCTATCAAAGGCAAGTATCGCTATATCCTTATAGATTTATTCCGTTCGATAAATCAAGTAGAGGACATTAAGAAAACAAATTAAAACTTCATCAATAAATTATCATACATATCATAAACACGGACGATCGGCTATTGTAAATGAAATTATCTTCAGTATCATGGTGCTCATGTACATGTAGAGTGCCTAAAATCTTGTGAAAAAACACTCAAACACACATACAACATATAATCACTCACACACTAACGGTTGCGTTGCTATATCACCTCTCACAATGAATTGTGTAGTATTCACCCACCTATGTAACCCAAAAAGTCAAAAATAGATTACCTCTAATTGTTGTTTTAATCATTTGTTATAGCATCTTTGGTATTGTAGTTCCCGTACCCTACTAGAGTGAATTGGCATGTCATTTTGTTTTCTTCGTTTCCGTTTCACTGTTTCTATACAGTTTCCAGTCACGTAAACTAATGTCGTTTTGCACCAGAACATATTATAAAACTCGGATCTTTGTTTTATAAGCAAACATTGTCAGCCTTTAAAAGAAATTCAACCCTCGTGGTTCATCTCACAATTTAGAAATTCTCAAAACATTAGTGTCATGCAAATTGGAATTACTTCTGTTTTAGTACAGGTAGCTAATAACAGCATCATGTACTGCTAATCAAAACTTTCATCTAAAAATATTATTGATTTCCTAGTCTGACTAAATTCTACGTATGATATGTTTAAATGTGTTAATATCAAATTGGGGGGGGGGGGGGGGGGGGCTTACCGATAGTGTGTTTCATTTTTTCCTGAAGGGATAATACATTTAAATTTGCAGAGACAATGAAATATAATAGCAACTCAAAGAAGAAAAATGTTGCAAAAATTTCAGTCGAGCTTAAAAGATAAAATTTTGATATATGTACCGGTAACTACCAAAGATTATTAATCTAATTTATGAACACCATTTTACATTTGTATGGATTCGTGCACTTTTAAACACAAAGCTTACATGTGCTTATCCGATATTATCTAATTGAAAAAGAATAAGCAGCCATATAACATTTTGAAGTGAAATTTGGAATTCATTTTCGTTTAAAACGCATGTGTATAGAATACTGTGTTGCTCCAATTTTTCAAACCTTGGAAATTAAAGTATCTAGAGTTGCTGTTGTTTTCAGTTGTATGTATCTTTGTAACATAATGCATATACTGGTTCATATAATATCTGTATAATACTGTGGTCTGTATAAATGTTTTGGAACTAATTAGGTTATGCTGTATAAATAAAGGTAATGTCAACATTATTATCTTTATTACTATCATTATCATAATTATCAAGTCCCGTGGGGATCCGGTTTAGACTAGGTCTTCAGTACACCTTGATTGTTTTAAGAGGCGACTAAATAAGGCAGTCCTTTGAAAAACACAGAAAAGGTGCGTTTTAGTTTTCTCGCCTTTTGGGATTTAGAAAAAGTAATATTTAGTGAAATATCTCTTAACTTTTCCTTAACTATTCTGGAATATAAGAAATGAGTATCATATACATACATGTTCACGTTTGGGGGAGGGGGGGGGTGTATCTGCTGTCACAGTCCCTTAACTTTTTTGTTATGTATCCAATGCTACATCTCAATACATGTAATTATTCAAGAATTTCATGAAGCTAAGGATGCACTGCATGGTCCCGTATCCCGAGACCATTGTCCTTTGAAATTTAATTGGAAAGATAATATTCAAATGTATAACAACACATATGGTGCTGTATTTGTTATTTTGTTTGTCTTTTGAACTTTGATAACATCAATAACTCAATTACGTGATAAAAAGTGCAATAAAGTTGTCAATATTGGGTTTTTTCCTCGTTCAGAGGTTCTAATTTATGATGGTTTTCACAATGAATGTGCCTTCTATCCTCAATATTCATATTAAACAAAATATCGTACATTTCACCTTCCCTCTAAGAACACTGTACCCTTTTCTACACAAATCTTATTAAAAAAGATTTGCGAATCTTGTTATTAAGGTGAAGATAACGAACAGTGATCAATGTTTTCAAGTATCTTTATCTAGGAATATGAAATGTACAAGGAGTGAATCTGGAGAAAAATATGTATGTAAAATTAAATATGTTAAAGACAAACTGGGGGAAGAAATCAGCTATATACGTTAATGTACAATAGATCACGTAATACTATAGGTAAAAGAACGTTATGAAGAGGGCAGTGGGTGTATTGTAAAGAAATATATACATAATGTGTCTGATATATGAAATACTTTTAACAGGTACCAGACATAATGTGTCTGACATTTGGAATACTGTTAACAGGTACCAGACATAATGTGTCTGACACATGGAATACTATTAACAGGTAGTAGATATACTGTGTCTGACATATGAAATACTGTTAACAGGTACCAGACATAATGTGTCTGATATATGGGATACTGTTAGCAGGTACATCTCTTTCAAAATTCAAGGCAAACACAATGTTGTGGTGCTCCTTTTTTCCAGGACCAATGTCGTAAAACCAAATATATGTATTTACTTATTGGAAACACAGCCTATAGAATATACAAAGATAAAATTGAATGCATGCATTATATAGATTAGAATCTTTAAGTAAACCGTCATACGATATGTAAACAATTGTTTAAAAATCAATTTCATTTTATCCAACGTTATTAAACTATCTAAATGTTACATTGAACACAAATCAAATGTTTTGAAAATCTTACGGAGGTAAAGGAACATAACTATTGAGAGGAGACCAGTCTTTTCTATCCTATGGGGATACGGTTAAAGGGAACGTAGGGTATAAAAAAATATTTTCACATTTCAAATACTAAATATTTAGTAATTAAGTCCACTGGTTATTTCCATTTGATTGTAATCTGTTGTGTAGAAATCGGCTATTAAATATAGCTACACATCATCTGCTGGAGGCTGCCATTTTGCAAGATAAAGTTATCGCTCTTTAAGATATTTCCCACAATCCCATCTGTTTATGACGTATACCGGGCAATTGCCTCTCAGTGAAAGCATCTGATCATGTCTGATTGCAAAGGATATCAATATGAGCCTGATTATAATGAAGAGGAATTATTAGCAGCTTCAAATGAAAACACTAGTGCATTGGGATAAATTGATGAAAACGACACTCTTAATTCTTAAACTTTTAATTTTGTATTCTTTATGCAGGATTGTTCATTATCTTCACTTCTTCATTCTTCACTTGAACATTCCTTAGCACATATGATGGACAATGACTGGGCAATTCTATCTGTATATGTTGCACAAAGTTGATTTATTCTTCAATATGGATTGAGAGTGGGATATTTTTGTCACTATTCATGTCTTCATTCAGCTGAAAATATAAAAATGAAATCAAACCATTACTTTATAACTTTAGTAATGAATTTTCATGAAAGTGCATGTACATGTACATGTATTTCACACAACAAAGAGTTTATTTTTCATAGTAGTTTTCTCTCTTTCTGATTTATTAGTACATCTGTTTACAAGAGAATCTAACAATGTGAACCTGTATATAGCACACATCAGTTGATTATCACTACACCCCTGCAGTAATTACCACATAAATGTCAAGAATTGAAAGATTAACTGCAAAGGGGGAATTCAAATGACCTTGGTTGTAAAACTTTGTTAATCATTTAATAGAGAAGTGCATCAAATTACCTGTTTCCTTAGATGCTGATAGTCCAGGTTGGTCAATAGGTTCTGCATATGAGTTTTCATTGGTTTCCAAAAGAAAATGGATTAGCTGAAAAATAATGACTAATTAATTATATATACTTACTTCATATATACTATACTTCATATATACTATACTTCATTTGTTTACTTGTACATTTTCAATTTCTTTAAAAACAATAGTATAATACAAAATGTGCTAGTGCTGTGATGATTTTTTGAAAGTATTACATGTATCCTGCTTTTCCTCATCTTTTTGAGCTATTTTCTCTTATTTCTTAGGCTTGCTGTCATCAAATATTTTAGTTACTGTATCTTCTTTTTAATAGGTTTTGGTGTGTATCCCAATATCTTAACTTAAATAGATATTAATTTAACTTTGAATATTTAAAAAGCAGTGTTTACCCATCCCTTCATATTTAGCCTGTACAAAATGTTCACTGGATAAGGATAGATTAAATTAGAAAATTATTATATAAGTAAAAGTTAGTTGTAAATAAACTCTGGTTATACACATTAAGAATTATTAGTATTTACTGAGTAAAAAGCAAATATAACTGGTACTTACCCTGATATCCTCTTTAAAAGACTCATTCTCAAAATGCCGTTCAAAAACAAAAGATTCACTTCCAAGGTTATGTATCCAATTATTGCACAATGTTCATAGTTTTGGGGGGAGATCAGGGATGCTAAAAGGTAGATACATGTATTCCTTTTTCTTTGACCACAGTGCAAAATTTCGCTTGAACTCCCGATATTTAGATTATAGATACTCTGTAACCCATTTAGTGCTATAGGCACAGCAGTTGTAATGAATTGCCGCATACACGTCATCAGCCGCCATGATAAGAGATTCTCTCATTCAGTTCAGTTTTCAGTGTAAATGACAGATTAAATCTTGTTATCAGCAGCAATTATTTTTTCTATGCTAGATTTTGTTGTCTGCATGGTACCAGTTTTCACATATCAAAATTTGATTTTTGACCCTACGTTCCCTTTAAGAATAGGTTCAGTACCCCTTGCTTGGGGCGGTCCTTCGAATGAGATTGCTAAAGCAAAGACAGTGAGTCACAGCAGGTGTGACACGATAAAGATCCCTCGCTACTCAAAGGTTGCACATAAGTTCCAAGATAAGACTAATTTTTGAAGCCCTTCACCTGCAACGCTGACGTCTCCATATGAGTGAAAAATTCTCAAGAGGGACGTTAAACAACATACAACCAAACACCTAGTCCTTCCTTAGTATAGGGACGTGAGGGGACTCTTTCGCTTTGATGATACATCCCTCTTAAACAACCGTATTATATTCAGTGATATATCTTTGAGTATTAGAGATAGCATTTTCATAACTTACACACAATGTACCAATTTACATTGTAAAGGAATAGCTAACAGTGTACTAATTATTTCGTTATTCCCCGATGGGAGTGTGCATCAAGAATAAAGAAATTAAATCATTACAGGTAAATATTTAAACACATATTATACCACGAATAAGCAATAAAAATGGAAGAAAATGTTTTGAGAAATAGCAATAGCTGACATACATGTACAAACCTACGCTTTAGGAGTATTTAACCAGACGTAATTTCCTTAAGGTTACGAATAATAGAAATCGCTAGCCGTTTGTTGACAGCAAATTTTAAAGACTGATGTCTAGCACCTGCACCCCACATAACCCGCTTAATCTACTTACGTTTTTACCACCCTTGGGCTACATGTATAAGGTCAAGTAAAATCTTCTTATCACCTATTTTTGACTTCCATCGGTAAAACACATTTCTGCTTTTTCTCCTGAGCTACAGATTTAATTTCAACCAAACTTGCTATAAAATATCCCTGGTTGACGGAGTTTTCAAAACTGTTCAATTGAAGGGTAACATACTCTCCAAAGAGGGGGGAAATTAAGAAATAGTAAAAATATATTAGCTTCATAATAAGAAACTTCTTCACAATAGATTATCCATCATGGAAAAGAATGTATTTATGTATCTATTACAAACGAAAAAGACAATTTGGGCATCCTCTTTAAGAGCATATTCACAATTTGGACTAAGAATGGTATTGCATCTATATATAAGTCATAATTCAAAATACAGGTATACCTAAATTTCTTATAAAAATATATTTGGAAACCACTTTCCTGCAACAAAGTAATAAAATCCCGAAAAGCCATGACACTGTCTCTAGAATGTACTCATCGTAAGGTTTTGGTTTTTTCATGGGTATAAAGATGGTTAAAAATTCTTTTGAAATAAAAAGCAGGTTCACGCTAACCTAAGTGTGTGTCATATACTCTAGTGATCAGGCTATCTACCAGTGGCTCACGACATTCGATGGTTAGCAGGAAATGTTGACTCCTCTCCTCTACAATATGTTCTAAAAGAATTTGAAAATATCACCCAAACACGAGTGTAATAGGCTGAATTTTATTTAGCGTTAAAGGGGCAGAGACGCGACTTGAGCTTTAAAAAATCAACATTTATATTTGTCCATTTACATTTATTACAATGCTTAACTGAAGTATTTCTAATAGTCAACCAAACTTTGAGTATCATTTGTTGAGTTACAAGTAAGATAGAGCACTTACAACCATTTGTTATGTAAACAAAGTTCGTGTCATGTTTTTGTTTACATATATATTGCTTTATGTTATAGAAAATATATTTTGAAATAAAAATTATCTTTTTAAGAATTATTCAATTACGAGATGATTTTATGAGAGTCGTGTTTGTGATGACGAAAGGTATTTCACAACACGTGTTCGAAAACGTCGTATACATTATGTAAATGTATATGTCACAGCTTGTAAGACAATTGTCTTAAAGTGTTCAACTTTAATTAAATCTTCTTAAAGATAATATCCATAATAAACATTATAATTTCTGTCACACAATGTTAATATTTTATCTCTTTGAACTGCTCTTTGTATGTACCTTTCTTATCACTGATGTTTTCAATCTTCAATAGCAGTTCAATATTTGTTGTAAATGTGATTTTCTTTTCGATACCAATTTAAAGTTGCAAGCATTTTCATAAACGATGTCAATACGGAAAAAACGAGGAATTCTAAAATTCAACTCCACATTTTTATCACTTGAATACCTATAACATGTATACGTACGTTTTAATCACAAGTAGTTTGTATCTTAAATAAACACACTCATTAAATTTTTAGAATTTATTCCATATTATCGGACACTAAAATATGTGTGAAAGTTCACTCTTCATTCTTCATGATGAAAGTGAATTTGCCGATTCCTCGTGGAAATCTTTCAAAACAACTCTCCATGAGCAGTACCTGTTTTGGTCGCTATTAAGTTTGACCAGAACAACGTGGTAGAGAAGGGTGTCTTGGGTTTTATTTGTTTTTGTCTGTTTACTGTTGATTCTGATGTTGATAAGACAGGCAGCATTCAGTCATTGTAATGATTCATAACTCTTCCGCGTAGGTCTCGTTTCTTTGTATGAGCTAAATATGAAAAACAAGAACTTGATACATGGTCAGAATGGGTTAAAAGCATAAGAGGGATATTAAAATCCCGCATTAGACACATGAAAACAAAAGTACGTACCATCTATCCTTCTGTGTTTAATAAACCAGAAGTGATAAAAGAATTAGATAGGTTACATGAGGAATATGTTTTGGTTCCAGCTGACAAAGCTAGTAACAACATTGTCTTTGTTTGTAAGGCTCATTATTACAACTGTATTTTAAACGAACTTGGCATTAATTCCACTTTTGGTAATCATACTTATACTCCAACTGCCCTTTCAACAGACGAAATTTTTCAAAACCATGCTTCAGTTTTAGACACATTTAATATTCCAGTCAATGGGTCGAATGAATATGAGTTACCGTACCTATACTGGATTCCTAAACTACATAAAAACCCTTACAAACAAAGATACATTGCTGGATCCAGTGAGTGCTCTACCAAGCCCCTATCTTTGCTCCTCACGAAAATGTTAACAGCTGTGAAGGAGAAACTTCAAACTTACTGTGCGACTACATATGCCAGAAGTGGTGTTAATCAAATGTGGATTCTAAACAATTCTAAAGAACTTTTAGTAAACTTCAAATCACAGAATTTTTCCCAAATCAATAGCATTAAAACCTATGACTTTTCAACACTATACACGACCATTTCTCACGATAAATTAAAGACTAGACTTTTTGACATCATAGACAGTTGCTTCTTCAACAAAAACGGAAAACGGAAATATTCATATCTAGTGATCAGTCATTCAAAAACTTACTTTGTTAAACACCACTCTGATTCCACGCACAAGTACTCTGAAGTTGAAATAAAAAATATGCTAGAGTTCCTCATTGACAATATCTTCGTGGTCTTTGGTGATCAGGTCTTCCAACAGTCTGTTGGAATTCCCATGGGCACGAATTGTGCTCCTTTGTTAGCTGACCTGTTTTTATATTCATATGAAACAGAATTTATTCAAAAACTTCGACGTGAGAAGAAAAAATCTCTCGTTGTGACCTTCAATTCGACTTTTAGATATATAGATGACGTTTTGTCTATTAACAATGATATCTTTCATTCATATGTCGATTTGATATATCCCTGTGAGCTGGAAATAAAGGACAACACAGAGTCGTCCACTTCTGCTTCATGCTTAGATATTTTATTGAAAGTAGACATTAACGGCAAACTGACAACTCAACTGTCTGACAAACGGGATGATTTCAGCTTCTCCATCGTCAACTTCCCACATTTATGTAGCAATATTCCATTATCACCTGCATATGGTGTTTATATATCTCAACTAATTCGATATGCAAGAGCTTGTTCTGGGTATAGTCAGTTTTTAAATCGAGGTAAGCTACTGACAAACAAGTTGATGGTACAGGGATTTCAACAGTCTCGATTGAAGTCAGCATTTCGCAAATTATATGGTCGTTATAACGATCTAGTTCGTCAATACAATCTCGCATTGGGTCAAATGCTGTCTGACGTGTTTCATACCGATTGTTAAGCCGTTCTTGTCACACTGATTTTGACTGCGGATAACTCCGTTTACCTGATCAGGATATGGGGCTCACGGCGGGTTTGACCGGTCAACAGGGGATGCTTACTCCTCCTAGGCACCTGGTCCCACCTCTGGTGTGTCCAGGGGTCCGTGTTTGCCCAACTATCTATTTTGTATTGCTTGTAGGAGTTATGAGATTGATCACTGTTCCTTATCTTCACCTTGCATGAAGTTGTTTGTCTAGGCACCTGGTCCTACCTATGGTATATCCAGGGGTCCGTGTTTGTCCAACCCTTTATTTTGCATTGCTTATAAGGGTTATGAGATTGATCACTTTCCATTATCTTCGCCGTTTGTTGTATGCTCTTTTCATAATTTCATAATTTTTCTTTCATATTCACAAGTAACCAGCTTTAGGTGAAATTCCACAACTTTAGACATATGCGAAGCTCTCATGGCCATGACAGTGAGGTTTTCTGTCATCAATCTCATTTCTAAGTGCCGAGGATTTAGAAAAGCCTTTGTTTATGTCTTAGGTTTGACGCGACCAGACTAGTGCGAGACTCGAACACCTGATTAAAAGTAGAAAGTGTATCAATGAGCTATCATGACCGGTGAATAGGTGTGTGATATTTTGGAATCCTGTTTTCATTAAAGACAACGGTATATGTGCAAGATGTTCCAAAATATCTGAAAATATCTGGAATGCACTCATTTTGGGGGATAAATAATCATACCCTTCTCTGAATGGACCTTCTCTCTTTTAAACATATGGACATATTTGTAAAAGAAATAAACAATTTAAGAAACAGAATTAATGTTTCCATCTGCGGCTCAGGTGTAACAAAAGAGTGACTACCTACTGTTTACTCGCTAATGTTCATCACATTACTACCTACATCAATAATAAACTATCGACCGAATCTTCATTAAAGGTCTTTATGTTCCACAATACATTGATTAGATATTTGAAATAAATCAGAAAGATGGAAATGATTGAAGCTTTTTATCTGATTCAAGGGGTGGTAATTGCATCAGATTGCGTTTTAGATTTTGGAAATTGGACTGACTTCTGAATAGGTGGAGTCAGCATATTAGTCTATATAAGTAAAGACATTGTTTCCGACAAACTATACTATTCGTACAAATACATGTACAACAAGGTGAGTTAATTTTAAATGTCAGAGGCAGGCTAATTTTTTTTAAATTCTAAACTTGATCGATAGTTCAAAGACCAGTTTCTTAAACATTGTGGCTTCGTAGAATAGCGCTCAAAAATTATCTCAAAATCTACAGATGAAGGTATAGAAAGTTGACTTCAGCGAAGGGAATCTTATGTACTTCCCATTGAATCTTATTTTATTCATTTTGTATTTTAGATGATGTTGTTAGGCTTTAGCTGTTGTGCTTGGTTTTCTCTGGTTCTCGTTGCTGTTTTGGCTCAAGATGACGGACACGTTTACACAGATGGTAAGATATAATCTGAGATACACCTACCGTGGTATGTTCTTATGTTCAGGGTCCATCACTGAACATAAGGACATACCACGGTAGGTGTATCTATGATATCCAAAGCACTTATCTATAGATTTCAACAACTTGAAATAATGATCATTACCTCTGAATTTGTTTTTGTTGATATTATTGTTGTTTCTTCCGCCCTGGCCATGAAATGATATGATAAAATAATGAAATAATAGTGTTATCCTTTTTAGTCCTATCGTCAAAATTCAGCTCCTTGTCATTGTGTAAAGATGTGCGTATTTGAAGATATATCATGAAAATACTCGTGTTAAGCTCTTTAATTGGTTCAGGTTGAATATCATATTGACATTTTTAATTGTGTTTCTTGGACTAAAAATGTCAAACAATTCATAGTTTTCACTCACTAACCCAAGCCTGGGGTTTATACAACTCTTACTGTAACCATATTCAAACTCAGCCATGTTTCTGTTGAGTACAACTCTGAGCAACTTTAGAAACATGCTCAAAAAATCTTAAGCATGTACTCCATTTGAGTGTGAGAATGATTTTATAAAAGTTTCATAACCATTACTTTTGAGTATGAGTACGATTTAGAACACAGAATTTGAGTTTGAGTATGAAAACGTGCTCAAAAAGTTTTATAACTTCCAGGCCTGTACTACGTGAACATTTTGAATTGAAATTGAAATTATAGATACGTCACAAGAAGACACAAGTCAATTTGAATTTGGTTCAGGTCAAACACATCTATGTCCGTTGGACTTGAAACGATTTTTTCCACTCATTATCTCAGGCATACATTAACTCAGTCATTGGTCAATTTGAACTGAAGGATATAGATATAGGCCGCAAAGCACACAACTACACCAAATGAATCGTTCAATTCTTGATTAGAACCACCCCGTTCCAACACCAAACTGTTCTGTTCAAAGCCTTCCGTCCCCAGGCCAAACCGTTCCATTCCCATCTTAAACAATTCTTTCTTGATAAAGCGTTTGTTCCCTAATGTCTTTCGTCTCCACATGGTAATTCGGAACACGCTTAGTGTTATCGAGTCATTTTAGATCAATATTTTGCTCAGACGGGGATGAAGAAGACAAATTAAATTTGATGACAAATGGAGCAGCACATCTGTGTAGAAGAGAATTTTTTCGGGGTCAAACAAAGAAGTCTTTTTTTTTTAAATAAACAAACTTTTGGATTATTTGTTGAGTGTAAGTGCATTCAAGTATAAGATTGATACATAAATGTAATTGACCTGTTTTGATCGAATCGTTGGAAGATTGAAATCGAGTCTTTACTCCCCTTAATCTTTAGATAATAATGTTTTCATTTGTGGTTGTGAATTACAAAACTACGAGTTGCTATGGCAGCGGTGTATTTTGATGAAGATTAGTGGACATGGATGAGAACTTGGCTTCCCTGATATCGTCTTAAACAGTTAAAGTGTTTATTTAAGTTTGCGTACCAAATCTATACAATTATATGTACATACATGTACAAATACCGCCAATTATTTCCCAAATATTGAAACAGTGTGGGCTTTCCTTTACTAAACTGAAATACAACGTACAGTGTGTTAAGTTTCCTCTCTTTTCAATCAGTAATGACCTTTTATCTATTTCAAATGTTGATAGGGAGTTTTCGTTTTGAATGTGTGACTTGTATCATGACAAATGCACAGTCGACATCTACATTGTACATTGATGATAAATGAATATGGACTACTTTTACAAGGCTCATTTTATATTGAAGATATTTGGAAAAAATAAATTTAATTTGATATTAACAGAACAAACAAGAACAAGAATAGAACTCCCCGTTACTAATTGTAAGCAATTGTATATTTGAGCTCACTGTTATATAATTTCAGACTATCTAATATGTCAAACGAAAATAAATTGTCAGTATCGTATTTCAATGGTTCCATCCACTTCTATTAAGCCCACAGGGTAGTAGTTACATAGACTGAACTTTTATATTTATTTAAAAAAATTTTTAGATGAATAACTATACTTTCATAAATTTCAATGAACTTAAAATTGTGCAGCTACGAGCGATTGACTAAATGTCCAGAAAAAATACATGTACAAATTGAAATATTTTAAATAATATACGAGGGTTGTTCAACACGTTCGTGGACAAAAACAGTTTTGGTTCCTTTTGCATTTTTTGGTTCACTTTGCAGTTACGATCGCCGTTCCGTTTTCGTTCACCGTTCCACTGGTGTAGTAGCATGTTACAGGGTCTATATATCTCGAGAATACACATATGAAGTACTTATATGGGTTCGGTCGGGTAACTGTTGGCAAATGAATGATCCTTGAGTTAAAGAAAATTTAAACATTCAGCATCTGTCTTTCTTTAGAAATTTCGCTATAGTTGACATTGTCTTCGCGGACCTTGCAAGAGATCACAAGTTACTACAGTCCAATTTTGTCTCCAATTCACTGGTGTAGATATTCAGCACATGAATAGCTGATCCATCAATGTTCACGTACATTATGAAAAAAAACGCAGTTTAAGAGCAAATGTAACGTTTTTTAATAAAATCGACGAATCGTGATTTGAGCTAGTGATACAGTTTTCATCAATATCGTGTATTGATTTTTCAGAATTTGATCTCAACAAGGTTTAATCATAAGAATTGTTCGGTGTATACCTTTAACAACATTCATCATCTTCAGTAAAATAGGGGGGGGGGGGCAAAGGTCCTAGATTTAAAACTTTTTTGCCAGTGGGAATATTAATGTAGCTCCTAAACATCTATTTGGTTGATAGTTTTTATTTGCCATTTTCATATGTATAACATTGTCTTAAATACTGTCCCTATTCCAGGAAATTTCCTGACCCTAGCTCAACACAACTTAAACACCAGCATTTATAATATGACGTAGGGAATTCTAAATAATAAAAAGGTTATTTCAATAAGCCAATCCATTATGTTTCAGATTGGCAATTAGTATTCCACGCTGTTAATGGTAACGGTAAAAATGTCAAAAATGCTTGGACTACGAATTCCTCATCAGATTCCCCCTGTACCCCAGATTCTGGCTGCATTCCACCCGGATTTAGTCTACATTACTGGAAAGATACCACGAAACATCTCCGGAGTCCCTTAATCGATCAATGGGATTATATAAGTATTCTGAAAGTATGTAATATTTTACCTACATCACTTCTTTTTAATTTAAGATAATAGTACCGTGTTAAACAATATCGAACTGGCCATTACATTTGTAAATGCACACACAGTAATATGAAGCATGGCGACGTGCTTAGGACGAATAATTTTCATTCCTTATAAAGGTAAGGCATTTTATTCATATGTAGCTGATAAAGCTTTAACAACATTGTCTTTCTTTTTAAGCCTAATAGTACAACTGTATTTTAAACTAACATTAATTCATCATTTGGTAATCGTACTTATACTTCAACTGCCTTATCAAAATATGAAATTCTTAAAAATCATACTCACTTTAGACACATTTGATATCCTTGTCAATGGAATAAACAGTCTGTTGGAATTTCCATGGGCATGAATTGTGCTCCTTTGTTAGTTGACATGTTTCTATATTCTTATGAAGCAGAATTTATTCAGAAACTTCTACGCGAGAAGAAAAAAATCTCTCGCTGTGGGATTAAATTCGACATTTAGATATATCGATTACGTTTTGTCTATTAACAATAATAACTTTCATTCATATGTCGATTTGATATATCCCTGTGAGCTGGAAATAAAAGACACCATAGAGTCGTCCACTTCTGCTTCATACTTAGATATTTTATTGAAAGTAGACATAAACGGCAAACTGACAACTCAGCTGTATGACAGATGGAATGATTTCATGTACTCCATCGTCAACTTTCCATATTTATGTAGCAATATTCCAGTATCACCTGCATATGGTGTTTATATATCTCAACTAATTCGATATGCAAGAGCTTGTTCTGCATATCGTCAGTTTTTAAAGCGAGATAAGCTACTGACAAACAAGTTGATGGTACAGGGGTTTCAACAGTCTCGATTAAAACCCGCATTTCGCAAATTATATGGTCGTTATAAATATCTACATGTAGGTCGTCAATACAACCTATCACTGAGTCAAATCCTGTCTGACGTGTTTCATACCGATTGTTAAGCTGTTCTTGTCACACTAATTTTGACTACGGATAACTCTGTTTACCTGCTCAGCATATAGGACTCGCGTTGGGTGTGATCGGTTGACAGGGTATGTTTACTCTTCCTAGGCACCTGATCCCACCTCTGGTGTGTCCAGGGGTCCGTGTTTCCCCAACTATCTATTTTGTATTGCTTGTAGGAATTATGAGATTGATCACTGTTCGTTATCTTCACCTTTCATGAATATGAATCACCTTATCTATATTGGATCCTAAACTTCACACAACCCTTACAAAGAAAGATACGTCGCTGGGTCGAGTGAATGTTCTACCATCTCCTCATGAAAATATTAACAGCTGTAACAGAGAAACGTCAAACGCACTGTGCTACAACATATGCAATAAGTGGTGTAAATCAAATGTGGATTCTAAAACAATCTAAAGAACTTTTAGTAAATTTGGAAACAACATCAAAACGTATGAGATTTCTACACTTTACACGACCATTCCTCGCGATTACTTAAAGACTAGACTCTTGACACCATAGATAGTTGCTTCGCTAACGAAAATGAACACAACTTCATTTATTTGTATCTAATGATCAGTCATCCAAAGATTTACTTTGTTAAACACATGCTGAAGATCCCAATTGACAATATCTCCGTAGTCTTTCCAATTGGTGATCAGGTTTCCTAACAATCTGTTGGAATACCCATGGGCACGAATTGTGTTCCTTTGTTAGCTGACCTGTTTTTATATTCTTATGAAGCAGAGTTTATTCAAAAGCTGCGCTATGAGAAGACACAACATTTTGTTGTGGCCTACAACTTGACATTTAGATATATCGACGACGTTTTTTCTATTGACAATAATCACTCCATTCATATGTCGATTTGATATATTCCTGTGCATTTGATATAAAATATACCACAGAGTCCTCCACATCTGGTATATTCAGAGGTCCGCGTTTGCCCATTTTTATTTTGTATTACTAGGGAGCTATGAGATCGAGCACTGTTCCCTATGAAAGGTGAAGATAACGAACAGTGATCAATCTCATAACTCCCACAAACAATACAAAATAAATAGTTGGGTAAGCACGGACCTCTGGACACACCAGAGGTGGAAACAGGTGCCTAGGGGGAATAAGCTCACAAATGTACCTTAATAGAAAATGGGAAAGTAGCACTTTAAACCAAGATTTAAATATTCGTCTAACTGGCGATAATGACGATAAAACACCAATAGTTTATCGGCATTACTGTTAGAATCCTGCCACTTTCAGTAAGAAATAATTCTTAAACATTTAAACAAGTAACCATCTAGCCCATGTTTTACATTTTGCACTGATGCTATACAGTTTCTTTAAAAAAAATTCTTAGCATACGATTGTATCAGTGGTTGCAGGATACATTAGTTTATGACCTTTCACACGGTGTATAAAAAGTATTTTAAAGTATTCGGTGTAGTGTGCTCCTTTTACAGTTTTATTTCAGTGTGTGACAGAGGAAAAACGGATCGATATCCTAAATGGAATGTGTTCTACGTTAAACATTATTGTCAATGAATGAATTCAACATAATTTCATAATATCAATAAATTCTCAGCGTTTCACATATATATCCCATATATACCATGTCATACATTTCAAATACTCCACATTTTGTCGGTATTTGAATGTCACACATTAAAAAATTCCTTCCATGTGTCAACGTCACTCGATTTATAGTCCTGACGTCATCAGTTTACTTTCATATTGATCAGACAGAAATTATACGACAGCAGTATAACATTTCGAATTTATGTGGATCTTAGTACCTGCATGGTTTATTCTATGCATAAATAAAACTTACATAATAAATAAAATCGGAATTTAATATCTATCCCGTGGTATACTTATTTCAATCATGACGTCACATTGTTTCGCGGATTTTATTCCAGTAAAGATTTGTATAACCTGTCTTAACGTACCCGTGAACGAACTTCTTTCCACGTTGTGCAACTTTAATTCCAAATACATGTATCATACACAAATGTTAAAGCTTTGATGCAACGCATATATCTCATTTAACTTGCTTGGAATGTGAAGCAAAATCGTCGTCAACGCTTTGGTTTATCTGCAGATCAGAGTGGTGCTTGGTGGACAAGGTAAAACATTAGCATTCTTGGAATTTGATGGGAGTGGAAGCGACAAGCTAAACTGGTTTAGCAAGTCCAGACTTCTCCATAGTAGTTGGTCCGATCTCAAGACTGCCAACACTAACTACTTCTCTATTGAAGGGTACTTGATACTATGATACTATTTTTTGAAAAATTGAAGTCTGTTGCATTTTATCAAATGATAGATGGGTGTTTTCATTATTACCCACATGCTGTAAGTTGCAAAAATGTTTTAATAACTTTGTTATTTCTCGTTTCAGACATGACTCAGACGCCCCATACCATCTCAGAAGACATTTTTATGTCAACCAACTGTATGCCGGATGCCCTAATGATCCTGGATGGTTTGTAGTTTTAGACAAGACTGACGAAGTATGTCCATGGGCAAGAAAAGGAAACTTCCCAGTGTTTTTGTTTAGCACGGGCTCACAAGTTGCTAACTGGAACAATAGTAAGCCATAATTGAACTAGGATTGCATGCGATTCTGTTGCTATTGAATATGTTGCATTAGTTTGTTCCATATAAGAATCCTACTTTGGTGATCAATCGAATTCATGTTCCTAATCAGGTACAAGATCAATGAAAATTGGTGTTCAGAAAAAAAACCTCGATGAAACCATATAATCGAATACAACTGAACATTTATATATGCAAAACATTATGCGGACTAAAATTAGTTCTATTGATTATATGGTATGTTCGTCATTGTTCGTTATCTTCATCTTTCATGTAGCATTCATGAGATTGATAATTGTTCGTTATATTTTTTATATATGGTATAAACATGCCTTTCAAATCTGTTTTAACTTTACTAACACGTCTTAATATACATTTTTGCACATAGTGTAACAATGGCTCTTAATTGATTTTCTTTCTTTTTCAGACCCAGGAGTCGCCGATGTGATGAACGTATACATCCAAACACTGTAGTGTACATGGAAGATACCTCCATGTTGCAATAAATGTGCGTCATAAAAAATATTTCAAACAGAAGGTGTTTTATTATCCATAGCGCTAGCTATTGACTTCCGACATCTACCGGTATTCCATATACTTCAATTGCTTTCTTAATCACTATATGTGAGTATCAACATGTTCGTTTCTTTAACCAGTATCACCGACTGGGGCAAAGGTAGGCGTCATTGTATAGTGGATTAAATTCCCTGCACATCACAAGTTACGCCAACAGGTTAAAGGCTTCCATAGCGAAATGTACCATAATTCTTGTGTGCAATTACACCTCAATAATCATAAGTATAGTAATGATTTCACACCGAAACAATGTTACACATAACTTCCCCGACATGGCAATTTCCAGTATCGTCAGCCTATGATCACGAAACACTTAATTTTTGAAAAACACACTGAGGATCTATTTAAAAGCAAACGTTCAGGTATATGAGGACTACCAGGTGAACTTTTAATGATATACTAGACCCAGTAGCTAAGTACTTCGTTACTACCTTGAAAATACGGATGTATATTTAATTGCTGTTATAAAATGTAGAAATTCATTTCAAATTTAAGGATTATCTCTCTCACGCATAGCTCTCATCCTTAAACGAATTTGTCTCCACTTTTTGGCACACTTTTTTGCCTATAATAGCTCTAAAACGTCAATGTTATTTCGGATTTCAAACATTTCGATTGAGCATCACTGAAGACATATTATTTGTCGAAATGCGAGTTTAAAAAGCTATGGAATCTCTGTAAATCGTTCTACGTTTGTTAAAAATATGATACAGTCATTAAAACAAAACTTTCAGTACCTTGATGTATTGCACAAAATTTTCATCAAAAGTTTCGGCTAATTTTGTCGAATAGTTTGTGTTCTAAAATATAATTAAGTTGCCGTTTATGGTGGTGATCTTGCCGTTGATGCCGTCCCTATTATTTGGAGTTAGCAGTGATTGATCAAATAAAAATGATCATTTTCAAGTACTAATTTCAGTCTGAAAACAATTACCTATTTTGAAGATTTTTGACATTATTGATATATTTAATTTGAGGCGGGGTGGATCCATCGGGTGATTAAATCGTTTCATTGGTTAATTATTGTCCGCGCTTTTTATGACGGACACCTATGTCCTGTGATTTGACGTTGCTTATTACAACTATCAATATTTTGATTACGATTATCAATAGTTTGCAATTTCTGGAATAGAGTGTGAACTTGTATAATAAGATATCAAATTGATACGTCCCATGCTGACTAGTTTCCGGACCCCATACAAGTATATACAAACGAAAGTCAGAGTCAGTTACAATAGAATTTCAGAAAATCGGGACCAATTTATTTTTATTTTGAAATGAATACAATCATACTCAACTTTTATAACGCGGAAAAGGCTAAGCACGGATGCCAGGCACTATTTCACGTCATACGATGACGTCACACGGACTGCAAATATCCAATGAATGGATCTAGTGGAATATTTCCTCTGAATTTGTCAGTGATTCTTTGATGAGATATAATGAAATCAAATATGCACCAATGTTGTTGCTGTCCTCATCGTCCTGTTTGATCGTTATTTCAAGAAAAGTATACCGGTCTGTGCACGTTGTCGATTGTTTCATTTAAAATATTTGAATCATTATCCAAACTGAGATGATTTGAGCAGCAATAACGATATTGTATAGGGAATTATGTTTATACTCACACTAATATTTGTTTCCGCAAAAGTCATTTTATTAACATGCTTTTTTACCTCTGTAGTACAATATACAAGAAGTTATGTCATAATGTGACATCATAGTCATAGTTACGCAGTACATGTCAATCGGAATTCCTTGAATGCATCGCGCACTTGACTTAGATTTTGGATGCAATACGATTAAGAGACAATTTGATGCTTTGTAGTTAACAATGTATCAAATTCACACATGGATGAAATCGTATTACATCCGAGATCTACATTGTATGTCGAGTGCGCGAGACATTCGAGGAGGTCCGATTGGGTGCATGCCATATATCACCATATACTTGTATGGACATGCTCAGAATATGTACAGGGGTTTTTAATGGATAGTATGCCTTTCAATAATCTTATTTGCATAGAATTCCTGTGTGTAGCCTTAACTCACATGCCTATTCTGTGTGCTTCTATTGCGTCATTTACATGCTAAATAATTTGGGATCAATTAATGTGGTAATTATCCTTCCTTAAGGGAAAACAAAACGGGTTCTGCTTTAAGACTTACTAGTATTTGAACATTATCGTTTTGTGAACACAAAGGAAAATTCCCACTTGTTATTTTGCCCGATTTTTATTTCCACAATCCAACACCAGTGCGAGATACGGCTAGGCTTGTAACGTCGACATATAACTAAGTCTTTTGAAATAAAGATTATTTATTTATTGAATTAAAAGAAATATTTCCTACAAAAAGGAATACCTTTCTGAACACGAGTACATGTGTACAGAATATTTTTTGAATAAATTCATTTTGAATATCGGAATGACTGTACATGTACATAAGTTAAAATTCTCGCAGCTACAAAGTCTGGATATAGACATTCATCAAGTCTGCAACTCCGATGTCTGAAGAAGAAAGCATTATAACAATTGGTTTTCACATACACACATACATACATACATACACGAACACAATCATCACCGACAGTGTAAGGTTTTAAATGATTCAAGGATGCAAATTCTTGCTACGAAAATTCTTGAGAATTGATAAAGAGTTGAATGCTTATGTACTATTAGGAATCTAGAAAATGTATACTTAATTCATCATTATACGTCTAAACAAATGGTTATTCCAAAATAAATCATTATATTATTATTATTTTATTCTTTGTCAAATTTGATATATAATTTCCCATATTTTAGCTTTGTCTCGTAATATGCGCACCGTTATCAAAGCTTAATGCAGTTATTAGTTGCTTTTATAAACTGCAGTACATTATAAACTATCAAAGTAAATGTCAGGATTGTATTGATTATTCTGAGTAATTTTCATCAATATAGTATTGGTACCTATGCTCTTTCTATGCGAGATATCCCCCTTTTCCGATGATTCGGTGAAAACAAATGTGGATGATGAAAGTATCTTAGCTTAATTTGCAAATTTA